>NW_008474047.1:0-1249 GCF_000622305.1 Nannospalax galili | reverse complement strand
CAGTAGGCTTATTAAATACTACATTTCCCTTTGGTTTTTCACATGACTTAAGCACTATTTATCTCTATTTCCTTTCTCTGCCCTTGTATCTCCTCCCTTCTCCCTCCCCTGTTAAAATACTCCCCTATTTCCCCCATTTCCCTCTTGATAGCTCCTGTTTTCTACTAAGCCCCTCTCTTCAGCTCCGTCTCCCCCCCACCCCAGCTACTTTCCATTTTCCTGGCTCCTGCAATTATATCAGGACATGTACTCATGTCTAAGGATTTGGAGCTAGGATCCACAAATGGGAGAGAACATGAGTCACTTGTTTTTCTGAGTCTGGGTTACCTCACTTAGTATAACAGTTTCTAGACCCATCCATTTACTTACAAATTTCATTATTTTATTTTTCTTTACTGCTGAGATCTCCACCATTTAAATGTACCCCATTTTCATTATCTATTCATTGGTTGAGGGACATTTAGGCTGTTTCCATTTCCTAGCTATTGTGAAAAGAGCAGCAGCAAACACGGCTGAGCAAGTATCTCTGTAGTAGAGTATAGGTTCTTTGGGTATATGCCAAGGAATGGTATAGCTGGATGACACAGAAGATCTATTTTTAGTTTTTAAAGAGTTCTCCACACTGATTTCCACAGTTGCTGCATCAGTGGGACGGGGGAGAGATTGCCATGCCATTTCTGCTGATGCTCTAAGAGGTCAGAATAAAATCCCAACAGGGCAGGGATGCTGTGAGGTCTCCATGAAAGCCAGCTCCAATGTAGGTGTGTGCACATACCAGCAATAACAGAGCTAAAAAGATAACCAGGGTTGTTAAAGAACATCTGCAGGTCTTGGACTGGTGAGATGGCTTAGGGAGTAAAGACACATACCATCAAGCCTGATGACCTGAGTTTCATCCCCAGAGCCACATGGTGGAAGGAGAGAACCGACTCCTGTATGCTGTCCTCTGACCTCCACACACACTACACACTCCTGCCATCACGGAGCCGCCTGCTCTCATGCCCTTCCCTCCATGATGGGCTATCTTCCCTTAAACTGCAAGCCAATGTAAACTCCTCCTTTAAGTTGCTTCTTATCAGGCATTTGAGTATAGCACTAAGAAAAGTAACAAGACCCTTATGAAAGAGGTGTAGGGGAGCCTGGTTGTCCTGACAACCACAAGAGGATGCAGCAGGAAAATCCATCCACAAGGAACCAACCATCACCTGGCACCAAATCTGCTGTGCTTCCATTATGGACTGCTAGCCTG
>NW_008474046.1:0-1248 GCF_000622305.1 Nannospalax galili | reverse complement strand
GGCCCCACCCACGGTGGGCAGGTCTTCCCACCTCTGTGAATGCAGTTAAGGTACCCCACCCCTACTCCACATGCCTAGAAGTCCCTCTCTTTCCCAGGTGGTTCTAGATTCTGTCAGATTGACAATCAACCCTGCCATCTCAAAAGGTCACTTTGTTTAGAGTTGTTTTGCTTTTGGTGAGGAACTTCATGCAGCCCTTGTTGCATCACATGCAAGGAGGCACCAGATGTGCCTGTGGGAGTGGTTCCAGAACTTGCAATGGAGAGCCAGGCAGCTTACAGGGAGATCCTGCCTGTCACATGGTGAAGGGCAGAGGGAGTCCAGGGTGTCCTTTACAGGTTACTTAGAAATGATGTGTGACTTTTTCCTGGTGTAACTTCATCCTGACCCCAGATGTTAATTTCCTCAGTTGTTAACTACAGGATACAAGCTGCCATACCACACCATGCCCAGGGCAGGCTCATGTTCACAGGAGAAAGTCATTATCCAAATTAATTAGTTGGTTTTCCTTTTGTATAAACATTCATGTTCAAGGCTAATTGCTTATTTAATTAAAGCCTTCAGCTCTAATCAGGATTACCTTTTATGTGATCCTCACACATTTAAGGTACACCAACTGCTGTTATTGTTATGTGTTACAGAGATAGAGCCTTGCAATTTGCAAACAATAGCACATGGCACACAGAATTATGAATGACAGCACAGTAAAACGAGTGCCTGTAGTTTCTTCCCATGAATTGGATTGACTTGGGAATATTTTCTACTAGGAGAGGAGCTTGGGAACTTTTTAGTTGCTATCGCTTTTCTCTTGTTTTATTCTACTTCCTGGATTCTGTTTCTTTGAAAACATACTTTCTTTGATTGCCTGTCTAGCCTGTCAGCACCATACATGACACTAGACTACGTGGGCTGCTTTTACTGTCCCATATTCTGGAGGCACTGAGGATTTTAAGAGGGTTTAACATGGGGCCCTCTGGCAGGGTCTTTGACCTGTCAGTCTCAAGTGACAGAATTTGGGGTTGTTTGAGGCGATAACCAAAGGCTAGGACTTGGTCTTAGTATCCAGAAATGTCTTAGTTATTGTTCATGAGCATGGCTGTCCTTATCGATGGCTTTATTTCCTTCCAGAATATTTATATCAAAGTTTTCAGGAGATAGAAACACAAAATGACCTGGATTAAAGAAAGCAAGGCAATTTCATGTCTCATATAAGAATGTTTATGGATTAAGCTAACTTCCTGTACACTG
>NW_008474045.1:0-1248 GCF_000622305.1 Nannospalax galili | reverse complement strand
CACACACACACACACACAAACACATACTATGGAAGACTTTCATGCATTCTCAACCTTGGGCAAGTCACCATGGCCTTGAGCGAGTCAAGCTGTCTCCTGACTCTAGCCATAAGTAAATTCTTGCGTGTTTCGCATTGTTTAAGTATTATTCTTGAGGGAACTCTGTATGAACTCTGTACACTGAGCCATTCTAATCAAAGCTTCTCAGGATGCTATTAAAGGCACTCCTGTGCAGCAGAGCCTGGAGTCACTTGGTCCTGTTGAGCCTCTTTGAACTCTAGTTCATTATCAAATTTTGATATTAGACGTGAAACATAACTTTAGAGCTTGACTTGATTTTTATGTACACTTTATTGAATTTTGTGCATTCCATATAATAGGTCTTAATCAAATTTGGGAGTCCTCCACCATTCACACCCCCATAGGCTTCACCCCACACTGGATTTTATTCATTCTGTCATATGTGTTAAGGCCTACCAGTCAAGCATTTGTACCCGATTTCCCTTGGTGCAAGTTCACCCACTGGAGTCTCGTCAGCCTATCTAGAGTCACTCCTTTAGAGAAGATGAGCTTTCCCTCACCCCCAGTAATCAGTTGCCAGTAGTTCCTTGGGTAAGGCTGAGGCCCGCTGCCCGTTTCCCCAGTTCTATGCTGTTCTTTTGTCTGATCGAGTCAGCATTTGGGAAGCATCTACAGGAGGAGCAGTGTGGGACAACTGGGGATGAGTTGTGCCAGGGTTTACCTAGAAGAGGTTCTGGGATGAGATTTGAGTCCTGGGATCAGGTCTATGGACACAGGGCTATGAGAGGAGCCATTCTGAGCTGTGACCAACAACTTAAGAGATGGGGACTGGCTGGTACTGTAGAGTCAGATTTTGAGTGCTGAGCTATAAATTATTAGAGAAAGTAAATGATGGACAGGGAATATGGAGTTAGGTGTTAGGGGCAGGGCTGTGTGCCTTGACATTATGTTTTGGGCCAAATAAGTACCAAGGTAGGGCTGTATGGGAAGAGATAGGAATTGGGGACATGGCTATGAGTCTTGACCCAGGGGGCAGGAACACTGGAGTACCAGGGTGGGACTGTGACTGTTTGTGTCTGGAATGGGAACTGAGCTGTGAGTCCTGACATAATCCATAATCCGGGAAGGGCTGCAGAAGGAGCTGCACAAGGTTGTTAGTGGCAGAGTGGGGCAGGACTGGGAGAAGTGCAGCGCAGAGCTGTGAGTCCTAAGGGAAGGTATTCTGAG
>NW_008474044.1:0-886 GCF_000622305.1 Nannospalax galili | reverse complement strand
TTAGGCCAGCCTGGTCTACATAGTGAGTTTCAGTCCAGTCAGTGCTACATAGTGAGATCCTGCCTCAAAAAATACAAACATAAAAATGTGCACAGCATTCCTGAGGTTGACTTCTGGCCTTCATATTCATACATGCATAGGTGAATGCACACATACACACATACATACACTTTAAAAACATAAATACATAAATCACCATTAAGAAAATGAAAGCAGGGCTGGTGAGATGGCTCAGCGGTTAAGAGCGCTTACTGCTCTTGTGGATGATCTGGATTTAGTTCCCATCACCCACATGATGGCTCACAACTGCCTGTAACTCCAGTTTCAGAAGATCTGATGCCCTCTTTTGGCTTTCTCGGGCTCCTGAACTCATGTTGTGCACATAAACTCACACAGCATATGCACATATATGTAAAAATGACAAATAAATCTTTACAAAAATGAATGACAGGCTCCAGGCTTGAAAAATATTTACAAATACATGTATGATGAAGAACTTATATACAGAATATACAAAGAACTCTTGGAACTGGAGAGATGACTCAGTGGTTAAGAGCATGGCTGCTCTTCAGAGGACCTGATTTGGTTTCCAGTACCCACAAGGTGGCTAGCAATCAGTAACTCCAGTTTCAGGGGATCTGATGCCCTCTTCTGGCTTAGATGGGTTTGCATGCATGTGGTGCTCATACACATACAAATAAACAAGTAAAAAGAACCCTTCTAACTCCATAATAAGAAGACAAACAACTCAATTAAAAAATATACAAAAGAGGCACCTGCCAGACCTGTGAGTCCTGCTGGACCTACTAGGGAATCTCTAAACTCTCACTAGAGAAGCTTCTTTTTTTTTTTTTTTTTTTTTTTTTTTTTTTTTTTTTTTTTTTTT
>NW_008474043.1:0-1248 GCF_000622305.1 Nannospalax galili | reverse complement strand
TCTTTTTGTTTTTTCGTCCTCTGCTCAGAGTCACTTCCCAGACCACACACTTCAAATTCTACGGTCCATCACTGTAATCGTTGTCTTCCCTTAGTTAAGTCCATCCTCACTTCTTCATCAGCTGAAGAAAATTTCACCCAAGCCGTCTGTGGTCACTTTGTGGTCACTAGTCTACTGTATTTCCCTCATTAGAGCTCTGTCATTCTGAGACCAGTGCGTCTCAAACTTCATTTGCACATGTGCAGCACATGGGGAGGCTTTCTAAACGCTGGCTGTGACCTAGTACACCTGTGGAAGGGACGCTGCCTTCCAGAGCAGCACTCAGTATACTGTTGTTGCATAGACAACCCATTACCTAGAAAGACCCTAGGTCCTTTCTTGAAACATCTGCATCCTGCAGATATGTTGAACAGATTTCTAGATACTTCTTTCTCTGAAAAACTAGAAGCAACTGGAATGTTTGACTACCATATCGATTCGCTCTACAGCACACAGGGCCACAAACTGTGTTTCCTTTCCTGCTACAAGGGATGACCAAGTTGCTATCAGACCTTACCTGCTCTGAGTTCCTTCCCTCTGGTTAATGAAGCCCATTGCTCCAGACTTTTCTTTCTCCTGCATGCAATTTCTTCCCCTTTCCTGATTTATTCCCATTAATATGCAAGAATGCTGAAACACCTCTCAGTTTTAAAGTAATATTAGCAATTATTATAAAGCTGGGCATATTAGCACGTGCCTGAGATGCCTGTCCTTGGAGGTGAAAGCAGGAGAATTAAGAGTTCAAAGGCCAGTTGGAATTACAGAGTTCAAACCTCTTGGAGCATGTTAGACCTTATCCAACAAAACAAAACAAAGAGCTAATGACAAATGACTAAATAAGTAGTATAATTTTATGATAATAAAATATAACAAGCTCACCCTAAAACAGACATTTCCTGCAGTTCTTACCCACTGTTTTGCTCTCTTCAGCAGCAGCCCAGGCAGGCCTTGCACTTTGTTTCTCATGCATTGTCCCTCGTTTTTTGTGTTAAACTCACGCAAATTACCCTCTGTGAGATCACTAATTATCTCCTTGTTGCTAAAACCAGAATGAAATCCTCAAACCTCATCCTACTTTACCTAGAGGCAGTATGTGAAGGCAGCTATTTCTTTTCTTAAAAGAATTGTCAACTGAGCTCGGCTTCCAAAGTCTCTCACACTTTGCTGTGCGTTTGTGTTTCTAATTCTCTCATCTCCTCGATTTCTTTT
>NW_008474042.1:0-1248 GCF_000622305.1 Nannospalax galili | reverse complement strand
AAGTCCACTATACTCAAGGTGTTCACACACCCATCTGTATTAGTTCCTTTTCTGTTGCTGCAATAAAACAGTATGACCCAAGCAACTCACAGAGGAATCGTTTATTTGGCTTATGATTCCAAAGGGATGAGAGTCCATCATGGCAGGAGAGGCATGGCAGGGGGCAGCCAGAGTAGAAAGCTGAGCCACACACCTTCAAGTGCCTGCAGGAAGCAGAGAGAAGAAAACTGGAAGTGAGACCAGGCTATGAATCTCAAAGCCTGGCCTAGTGACGTACTTCCTCTAGCCAGGCCACACCTGCAAAACAGCACCACCAGTTGGGGGCCAGATGTTCAAATACTTAGAGCCTGTGGGGGGACAGTTCTCGTTCAAATCAGGACACCATCTTATAAGTCCCTGGAAATTTTGCTACATATGTGGTACAGTGCCAGAACAGACAGTCTGGAGTCCTCTCCTGGAACTTGTCTGCATTTTGCTGGTCTTATAACAATGCAGGATTCAAGAGTCATGCGGGATCCTTGGAGGCTTCAACCCAGATTTCAAACGAAGGCCTGGAAGTCCAGGCAATACATACAGTTTGACTCCCTGCAGGGAGCTCTTTAAGAGCAGTGCACGAAACCATGAAGGTGAAGCCTAGGTTGTAGCAGAGACAGAGGTTAGGCCTGCCAGAAATATGGAACACTGACCAAAGAAGGTATAGACAGCAAACAGAACCAGGCCAAGAGAGAAGGCATGTGGCGAACAACTGGAAGGTTTTAGGAGAGGGGCGGTCCAAGCACTCTGAAGCTTCAAACACATCACCATCATGTGCTCCAAAGGAGGAGCCTGGAGCTCCAATATTTGGTGTTTTCTGTTGAGTTTCGTTTTCGCTCTGGTCCCCACCCTGCTTCCATCACCCCGATGCCTTCCTTAGAATGGGAATGTTTCCCCTGTGACATTGTGTATTGGGAGCATGTAAACTGTTTCTTTGATATTTTTACAGGTATTCGCAGCTGAGAAATGCCTTGAGTTTAGACTTTCAACATGAGATTTAGAACACTTCTGAAACCACTAGGACACTGAGAACTCTCAGAGAAGGATCTTGTGTCGTGAGATACATACTATTAGTCTTTTGGGGAGCGGGAGTGGAGTGCAATGTTTTGGACATGCAGTAAACCTCAAAATGATTCATGTATTGAAGGACTGGTCCCCAGTTGGTGGTGTTACTTTGAGACTGTGGAAGCTGAAGGAGGTGGACTCCAGCAGGAC
>NW_008474041.1:0-1245 GCF_000622305.1 Nannospalax galili | reverse complement strand
TGTTTCCTTGTGATCATCCACCACCTCTGGCTCTTATAAATCTTTCTGCCTCCTTTTCCACAATGGTCCCTGGGCCTTCAGTGGCAGAAGTTTGATACAGGTCTCCTATTTAGGGATAAGCACTCTGCAGTCTCTTATTCTCTGTACTTGACCAGTTGTGGCTTTCTGGAATAATCACCATCTGTTGCATGAGGAACCAAGTGTACAACCTTTAAGCCATAACCTTTCACCCTCTGCCCCCTTATGCTCATGGCCAGCTTATAATGCAAAAATATTTTAATTCCAACTCCAGAAGTCCTCATAGTCTTTAATAGGCCCTATGCTGGAGATTCAGAATAGAATGATACATCAAGAGGCTCAAAATCACTTCATACCTCTGAGTGTTAATATATTCGTTTATAAATTGTATTAAAATTATTTCTATCTCCAGGTTTTGAAAGCTATTATAAGGCTCTTCCTTGGATGAATTTCATGATGTTCAACAGTTTTTCTCCTTTGTCAAATTATCATATAGAGCACCAGTGACCATTTGGTAGTTCTGTAAAAGCAGGATTTATACTAGATTGGACAAACTGTTATCAACTACTATATAGACTAATATATACAATGTATCCTGGAAGTACTTTCAAAACCAATTTTGATGTCAGCCTAATTATGTATCATTTATTTTCTGCTTCTGGGAATTACCACAATACTTTAAGTATAATTCTACAACTTCACCACTTTCAAAGTAATATTCTTGTGTATTATTTTATTTTTATCTTTACAAGCTGCCTTGGAAGTAGCTCTACTTACTCATTTTTATAGGCCTAAAAATAAACCTCTGTCTTAGACCTAAGTTACACATTCAAGGAGCAGATAGAATAAAACTGATTGGTTGAAGGCCCTGTGTATACTTTCATAAAATCCTCTGTTACTCTTGACTTTTAAAATGGCTTCTTTGCTATTGTTATACCTGGACTAATTTTCTTTCATTTCGGTTCTCATTTTGGTTAGTCCAATTCTCTTTATTTATCAAAATCCCCATCCAAGTAAAAAACAGAATACTTAGAGGTCAATAATAATTTCTCTGGTGAAGTATTTCATACTTTATGGTAGCAGTGTGTTAAAATGCCCACAACGAAGATCCTCATTGCAATGATACGTTCTACGTTCTGTATCTTGGCTATGGAAGCAATTACAGAAATCTAAACATGGGATACAAGCCATAGAACTGAACTCTCTCTCTCTCTCTCTCTCTCTCTC
>NW_008474040.1:0-1248 GCF_000622305.1 Nannospalax galili | reverse complement strand
GGTGCTGTTCTGAGTTGTTGTGGCTATTTAGTGTCTTTTTTCCTCTTTCTACGTCTGAACTACATTCTCTCTGGAATTATCTTTATTGGGAGAAATTCTATTATTTCACTAATCTCATTATCTGTTATTGATGTTTAAGTTTTTTTAATCTCTGCTTTTTTCCAGGTTTGGTAAGTCATAAGTGTCTAGGGATTCAACTATTCCAGATTTTTTCCAATTTATTAAGATATGCATATTCAAAATAATCCTTATGATTCTCTTGATTTCAGTGGTGTCTGTTATAATAACCCCTTTTCATCAACCAATAAGTAACTGTGTTGATTCCTTTACTTTGCAGTACAGAAGCCTTTCAGTTTGATGCAATCTCATTATTCAATTGTGGCTTTCATTTCCTGAACTATGAAATTCTTGTTCAGGAAGTTGCTGCCTGCACCTATATCCTGAAGTGTTTCCCCTGTTTTTCTGCAGTATTTTTAGTTTCAGGTCTTCTATTAAGGTCTTCATTCTACTTGATCTATTGAGTTGTTGATTTTTACAGGGTAAGAGATAACTGTCTAGTTTTCTTTTTCTCCCCAGCATCACTTTGTTGATGATCAGATGGCTGTAGGTGCTCAGGATGATTTGGGAGGAGGTCCCCTGCTCAAGTCCATTGATCTATCTGCCCATTTTTATGACAATAGCATACTGCTTTTGTTACTATGACTCTATAACATAAGTTTAAATCAGGATTTCTAATTCCCCCCAGCATTGTTAGATTGCTTTGGGCTGTTTTGGCTATTTGGAATATTTTGTGCTTCCATATGAATTCTCCAATTGTTACTCCACTTTTATGAAGAATGTCATAGTATTTTGATAGGGATTATACTGATACTGGAAGGCACTTTCATGAATATGTCCCTATCAATAATGTTAATTCTGCATTTCAGTGAACAGTTTCTTCAGTCTTTTAGTGTCTTATTCAGTTTGGTTTTTGTCCTGTGTTTTATACTTTTCATTTTACTTTCTGGTTCAGGCTTATTCTTAGGTATTTTATTCTTTTCAGACTGTTATAAATGGAATTGTTTTCTTGATTACTTTCTCATTGGGCTCACTATTGGGATATTTAAAAAGTTAATGAGTTTTGATTGTTGATAGCATCTTCAGAGTGTTTTAAGCATAGGATCATGTCATTTGCAAATAAGGATAATTCCATCCCTCCCTCTGTCCTTCCCTCCTTCTCTCTTCCCTGTCTCCCTCCCTCCCTCCCTC
>NW_008474039.1:0-1248 GCF_000622305.1 Nannospalax galili | reverse complement strand
CCCAGCTGGTCTGGAACTCACTATACAGACCAGGCTGGCCTGGATCTCATAGAGATCCCCCTGCCTCTGCCTCCAAAGTGCTGGGACTAAAGATGTGCACCACTATGCCCAGTTCATGTTTTTGTTTCTTTTAAAAAAATTTCCATAGTGTGGCTGGAGAGACAGCTCAGTGATTAAGAGCCCTGCTTTCTCTTGTAGAAGACCTTGGTTAGATTCCCATCACCAACATAGCTACTACCCACTGTCTGAAATTCCAGTTCCAGGGCATCTGATGCTCACTTCGGCCTTACAGGGGTCACACTTCATGGGCGCCATTACATAACACTCATATGCGTAATTAAATTAAATTAAATTAAAATTTCCTATAATATAAAACATGGCAGGCATCAAATGTTATAATAATGGTTGATGAGGTTTCAGTTACATCAATCAATATGTTGCTGGGGAAAAATGGAGTAATCTGTTTGATAATATTTAGCCTATTTGAAAATTCTCTACTTTTTGCATGACAGTAATATAGTTTCCATACCTCTTTGATTTTAGAGGTGGAGCCAACCATGTTACCTCATTAGGAAAATGGAGATTTAAAGTTATATGGTTTTAATAACTTTTTTCTTTTGGATTTTTGACTAGAGATATCTTTTAAATTAACGTGTTGCTGTTACGATCTCATAAGAAAACAAGTAAATTAAAACAGCACACACTTAGCAAAAGTAAAAACAACGTGAACACATTATGCCCTCTGGATAATTAATTGTCCTAAGGAATTTCTAAAAATTAATTTTAAAGGCATGTCAGATAACCCATGGGGGAAATAACTGAGGCATTTATATTTATCCATCCAAGAAATTGTTTTTCTGTTTCTTTTAAGCTCTTATAGGTTAAGACTAGACATACATCGAGATGAATAGTCAATGGAGATGCTATATTAGGTTCATTAATTACCAAGTTACCTTTTTCATAATGAACAGATTAAAAACAGCTTTAGGTATTTTGGAGGGGTCTTCACTTCTAAAGATCTAGTGCTGATAAGATTGTCCTTTTGTCCTGGGCCCTGTTGTCAGCAGCTTTCAATATTTAGGTTCAACATGTCCAACCTCTTTCAGCCTCCTAACCTGTATCTTTAGTTGTTAAGAGCACCAAAAAGGGCCCATCCAAAGCCAGCTTCAATTGTTCTTCTTAGTCTTTTATTAGCATTTAGATCCCAGGCTTGGAAGGAGAGACTGGAAACCCAAACCTAAGAGAAAG
>NW_008474038.1:0-1248 GCF_000622305.1 Nannospalax galili | reverse complement strand
GCTCGGCTTACTCTTGGTGAGTCTTTTCCTCTGCGCTTTTCAGCCACCCTATCACTGTTTTTCAAGGCTCTTCCTCCTCGATGCTTTGGAACAGAGTCTATTTTCTCTTACTATGACTCTTGTCCTTCAGTGGATCACATGGAGGCAGCTTCTAAGATTCCAGTTTCTCCAGAAGTCTACTTGCTTTGTTTTTAATGTGAGTTTAAAGCTGAATCTAACTAAACTGACATAATGACAAACTGCTGCTAAGTGTCTGTTTTTACTCATACTGCTCTCAGCCTTAATCAGAGAAGCCGCTCTTTGCAGTGAACGGTGGGGAATGCAAAGACTTACGGCTAATCGGTGTGCTGAGAATAAGTTCGGTTCTCAGTCCCAAACAAGACATTTTGTCCATGCCCTTTCAGGCTCAAGGAACATTAGGGAAGAGGAGGCAGAAAGAATATGAGAGTCAGGAAGTAGTGAAAGGAACTGAGGAAGGCCAGCTTCTGGCCTAGGCACGGCCATTGCACTATGAACTCACAAGAGCAGCAGTTATCTGCACTGGGTCTGCACAAGACTGTCGTGGATGGAGGAGCTGCTCATGAGGCCCCACACCTCCCTGCTGAGCTATCAACTACTGACAGAGTCTGGAAGAGGGGGTGTCATTGCACTCAGTTGTATACCCACTGTGAGCTCACCAAGCTCCAATGGATAGTTCTAAACTCGTGGTCACACAGACGGCTCTGGTTAAACCTAGTGGATCAAAACACAAAACAAAAAGACATGAATGTGGGAAAGGTATTTATGAGGAGGGTGCATTGGCAGGGGTGGAAGGGAGGTAAGGAAGAGTAAGGGCAAGAGTTATTGGAAAGCATTGTGTATGTGTATGAATTCGTCAGCAAAGAACAAATTTAAATTTAAAATTCTAAAAAGCTAAAAATAAAACCATTGGATTTAAATGCTAGGAAGATTGCTCAGCCACTAAAGTGCTTGCTGCACAAGAATGAGGAGCTAAGTTCAATCCTAGCATCCATGTAGAAGGCTGGTGTGGTGGCATGCTTGTAATTCCAGCCTAAATCAGGTCCCCACGAGAGAGTGTCTCAACACAAGGTTGACGGCTCCTGAGGAAAGATAATGAGGTTGACCTTTTCCCACCACACATATATGCACATGCATGCACATGTACCCACATACACATATATACTCTCACATATATGAATATGCACACAAATCCATATGCACACAAATAATTAGGTCAATATAATAAAA
>NW_008474037.1:0-1231 GCF_000622305.1 Nannospalax galili | reverse complement strand
GTGTGTGTGTGTGTGTGTGTGTGTGTGTGTGCGTGCATACATGAGCATACCTGCATCCATCTCAGCAATGTGGGGTGTCCTGAGACTCTTGTGGCCTGATGGTGGTGAAGGGACCTCTGCCTTGACCAAATTAACAGGAGCTCATTTGGCTGGAACAGGGGCCCAAGGAGACTTATCAGAAATCTATAAGCATAGGAGCTGGGGTAGGGAGGCCTCCAGGGAGGAAGCAGGCTCTTCTCTGATGGCATACAGCTGGTACTGCTAGTTTGAGTAACCACAGCCCAAAACTAACCTGGGACATGGCTCAGTGTCCTGACAGTATACCAGGGGGCAAATTGCAGAGACTTTCCTCCCTCTAGTCCAGCCTAAGCCCCACCAGGGTTTCATCTCCTCTTTGTCCTTCCAATGTCCCTCAGGAAGAACCTGGGCTGAATGCCTCCCAGACTAGGCCGGGCCTTACCATCATAGAGGCCGAAGCTTTGGGGAAATGGAGATTTCTGGAACTGGGACCAAGGTTGGGAGTGGTGCTAGGAGTGGAAAGAGAAGAGTTTGCTGAAGTCTTGAGCTTCCCGCCTATGCATCACACTGTCCAGAGCTACTTGTGGTGGCCTGAGCCCCACGGCTGGCCTCTCTTCTGCAGCTGAGCCTCTCCTTTGGTTAGCCCATGTATCCTTAAGTATTGGGTGCTGCCTTCTCTATCTAGTCACCCCTTACATTTCACTGTCCTATGGGTGTGGAACAGTGGCCACATGGTGTAGCCCTTAGGTTCTCCTGTCTATCTACCACACTGGCCCCTGCCCTGCTTACAGATGAAGATTCCATTTTCACCCTGAATGCCCAGCACTAGGTACAATGCCTGGGACACAGCTTGGCTCAGCTATAACTCACTGGGTTAATCTGAAAGTAATGAAGTCATCCACATGGTATATTCAAAAGTAGCTCATGTACATCCTATAGTGCTATTTACCACAGGACCCAAAGATTATATACACATGTATTTGGTCACTCAATTTTCTCTGAGCTCCCTAAGGCAGCAAGGGGTCCATCATAGCCATCCCTAGGGCCTAGCACAACCTAGAACAGATAGAAAAGGTCCAGCAAATGTTGAATGGATGAAAGAGAAACCAACATAATAAATATCCATGGGCAAACCTGGAGAAAGCTAACCATGGCTGTGGCAGAGCAAAGAGGGTGCTGTCAGAGCAAGATGGAGCCAAGAGAAGAGAAACAG
>NW_008474036.1:0-1248 GCF_000622305.1 Nannospalax galili | reverse complement strand
GAGAGGGGAAAGCTTGTCAGGCTGGAGCAGAATGAGCCAGGTGAAGGGTAAGAGGTGATAGGGTCAGAGTGAACACTAAGCCTTCATAATGCATGAAATGAAAATCATCACAGAATTCTAGGCAAAGGAGTGACATGATTTATATTCAAAAGGAGAAATGACTGTTGTGTTAAAAAATAGATTATAGGGGATTTAATACAGAGCTAGGAAGACTTGGTGACAGTGAGAAATGGTTAGATTCTGAAAATATACGTAAGACCAGTCAGCATGCCAAAAGATTGAATGAGAAGCATGAGGGGAGAGGGCATTCAGGAATTCTTCTGGGTTTTTAACCTGAGCAACTGAAAGGCTGGGACTGCCATTACTGAAATGGGAATGACATGGGAAGAGGTGGTTAAGGAGAACCAATTAGGAGCTCAGTTTTACTTGGATGAAGTTTGAGATACGATTAAATATCCAAGTAGAGATGCAAGCAGGTAGGTGGATACATGGGGCCAGCATTCAGAGAGGAGGGCTCACCTGAGCCCTTTCTGTGTATCTATTTAAAGTGTGATGGCGGGTCAAGCTTCCAAAGGGGAGGCTGCTACAGAAGGATACTGTGAAGACTCAGCCATGATGCACTAGACTATTGAGAGGTCAAGGAGATGAGAAGAAAAAGCTAAGAAAATTGAAGAGCAGCACTGATGGGGGGCAAAAAGGTGTTAGGTCCTTCCTGTGTTAACTTTCTCTGGGGAGACAAGCAAATGTCTACTCACCCTAGATAGGGCACCAAAATAAGGATTCCACCCTAACCTAGCTTGGTGAACCAATGAGCATGGAGCATGGGTGAAGGATTATCTATAGGAGCATGAGTGACAGCCAAACAACTATAGTTCTGAAAAGTCCTACCCCAGCATGGGTGATAACTCCTTCACAGCCACATGGACAGCTTCCCATTTCAGTCAACTTTCCACTTTTCTCATAAATTATCACATTCCGGCTGGTGTCAGAATTACATCCATCTGTGGTCAGGGCTCAGGAAGGAGGGAGTAGCTTAGAATCTCACAGGAGAATCTAATGACCCACCTTCAATGAGAGACAACAGGCAATGTTGTTGAGGATCTCTTGGGGGTAGTTACAGATGCTTTGATTAAGATGGAAATGACCATATTATGCTGGGGGTGGTGTGAGGGTGGGGAGTTCTCCTAGTTTGTTTCGTCATTGCTGTGACAAAATACTCTGACCAATACAAACTTGGGGAGGAAAGGG
>NW_008474035.1:0-1216 GCF_000622305.1 Nannospalax galili | reverse complement strand
GCTAGAACTTGCTATGTAAACCAAGCTGGCCTCTATCTCACAGAGATTTACCTGCCTCTTCTTCCCAAGTGCTAGGACTAAATGCATGCACCACCATGCCCAACTTCAGCCTCTTTTCTTATACAAATCAGGACCACCTGCCCAGGGGTAACACTGCCCACAGTGGGCTAAGCCCTCCATATCACACAGTTAAGAAAATGTCTCCACAGCATAGCCATAGTCCAATCCAATGGAGGGAATTCCTCACTTGAGGTTCCCTTTACACAGGTGTGTCAAGTTGACAAATGAAGCTCTCCAGCACAACAGTCCTCATGCAAAGTCCCCCTTTCTGAGAGCTGAGAGAAGTAAGGTGCCAACAGGCAGCACCTCTGGAAGTGATGGATGGTCCCACCTGAGGCTTCTCCCAGAACAGCACAGTGCTGACACTGCTGCTGACAAGAGGAGTTGATCACTAGTGCCACGAATGACAGGCAGTGGCAGAAGCCATGGAGAGCCCTTGCTTCCACAGCAATGTTCACAGATTATACTGAAGGCTGTGACAGAAGAGACTTCTAGACCCTCCAAAACAGCCCTGCAGAACGGAAACATTTGCAGGCATCTTGTAATGGAAACTAGGGGCAGCACATACATGTGAAGCAGGAAGGCTCCACACAGGGCAGCACCTGGCTACAACCTCCTCCCCAAGCCAGAATACTCCAGCCACTTCTAGGATGTACTGAGTTCCAGTACCCAAGGACACTGTGGACTGAGATGAAAGAGGCCCCTCTGGCTTGAATCTGAAGACCCTCAAGCTGGCCAAGGCGGGAACCATGGAAACCAGAGGAAAGAACAAACACAGCTGTACTGAGCTTTTCCTCTCAGCAGAAGGTCCTGCGGAATGGATGAGGGCGTCCGATGACAGTGACAGCAGTGTTCCCATCATTTACCTTATCTTTCTGACCACTCAGTAGGTAAGGACAGAGACTCCTGACTGGGTGGGCTCCAATGTCACCTCTGTCTGACACTACACCCCTGTGAACTGTAGGTTGTACAATCGTCTGTCTCAGTTTCCTCATCTATAAAATGAGGATAATAACAGAGCCTGAGTCACAGGATTGTTGTGAGGGTTGAGTGATTAACACAGGAAAAACCTGGTAGGGACACTGAGTAGTGAGATGTGCGTGCTTGTGTGTGTGTGTGTGTGTGTGTGTGTGTGTGTGTGTGTTACCATGTATAG
>NW_008474034.1:0-1248 GCF_000622305.1 Nannospalax galili | reverse complement strand
TTGAAAAAAAAAAAAAAAAAAAAAAAAACCTTCTTTCCTTAAAACGGTTGTCTGATATTTTGTCACAGTGATGAGAAAACTAATACTTCAAATAATCAGCACTTGTAGTATTCTCTAGTGATCCAAGCATGCTCAGTTCAGTTTCCCTGTGCTCTCATATTTCCCCCTTTTCTTCTGAATCCACAAACTGTTAGTCTGTATGGCCAGATCTCATTAAACGATGCATGGGAGGGTATTTTTGAAAAGAAGAAGATAATGTTCCTGTTTCAAGATGAAAAGATATGTCTCTTATCAAGTCTATTCTTTTTTACCTTGAACAATTCAATGACTTTAGCTTTGGGAAGAACTTCCTAAGCTAATAACTTACACTACCATTCAGATAAGCAGAAACATAACAGCACAGAGCTGACTACCACTGTTTCTGCTTAAAAATAAACTCCAAAATAAACCGAAGACTCTGTAACCCGATAACTACCACAGAATCATTAGAACATCCCAGATAATAGGTGAAAGTCCAATGGATCATGAATTTGTTTCTAAGAAAAGGCAAGGGAAAGGAAATTTCCACATGTGTTCGGAGTGAGTATTGAGCACAACCTGGTGTAAGTGTAGTTTCTTGTGAGCTTTCTACATAGGTGATCATGCGTCATGTAAATACAGACGGCCTGACTTCTTCACCCCCAGTTATCACTCATTTCATGTCTTCTTTCCTGTACCTTATATTATATATTTATTTATGGAAGGTCTTTATTCTTTGATTTTAAAGGATGACTTTTCTGGAGAGGGTAACCTTGGTTGACAGTTTTCTTTCAGGACTTGAAAAATATCAGTCTTATTATTCTGACAGACTTGGCATTGGTCTCTCGCAGCTCAGTATTCTTTTGTTGTTCTGGACTCTGTACTTTAACCATGACATAAGGCAGGGTCGCTCTTTTCTGAGAATATCTCTTTGGAGTTCTAAATGCCTCATATGTTTGGATGTTCATTTCATTCCTAAATTTTGGAGTCTTTGGTACCATTTTATTAAGTGTTCTGTTCATCTGGACTGTACCTCAGTTCCACGTTCTAAATCACACATTCGCAGGTTTGGTTCAGAGGTCTTAAATGCTATGTGGTGACTGACCTTCTCCCCTTTAATGTCTGAAAGTAGCAAATCCTCAGCCTCGTTTTCAATACCTGATATTCTCTCCTCTGCCTGGGCTAATCTATTGGTGACATTTTTGCTTGAGATTTTATTGTATTTATTGA
>NW_008474033.1:0-1233 GCF_000622305.1 Nannospalax galili | reverse complement strand
AGATCTCACCCTGGAGATCACCCTCCAGGAGGAGGAAGCAAGCAACACTCAAGTAACAAGAAATTATCACCAGAGAAAAGTCTGTGAGGAAAGCACTTCAGGACGATACCACAGAGGCTCTGGGACAGCACTCTGCAGAGGGGACTGAGTTGTGTCCAGACCTACTGCCCAGTGTTTGCACTGGGACTCCACCAAAAGTACAGGTATCTTGGGGTGAGCAGGATGGTGGCGGACAGGACTTGAGTGTCTTTATTATGTGAAAGATGGCCCCTCCAATTCCTGAACACCCCTTAACATGAACCTCCAGTGGGGCACTCCCTGGGAGGTCATGACAGCCCACAGGTGCAGCTCCTGCATACTGCCTGCTAGGTCTTAGGGGTTCTCTATCCATTGATTTATAGTCTCCAACTCCCTTTCTGGTTTCAGCAAGGAACCATTATTTGAGATTTTTACAGAGGAGGGTTTGAGGCGGCCCGGCTCTGAAAACCCAGAGGAGCCATATAGTTTATTCACCTCATGGGAGCAGCAAAACCCGTTGGCCGCCTGAATAAACACCAGGCTGGAGGTAGCATCACCGTAACAGCCTGTTGGGCTGAGCCAGCTGGTGTCCCCAGGGCAACAGCAGCTGCTGCCCCTCCACTCAGCACCTCCTATGCAAGGCTGCTGGCCTTCCCTGGGCGCTATCATCCTCACACCAAGGGCTTGTTGTGGAGTACTTCTTGGAGGTGCAGGCTCTACTCAGGGTGCTCGGGATCCTGCCTGGGCAAACGGGTGAACCCCATGACCTCATGCCTCAAGCTCTTCCCCTCTGGGACAGTTATGACTATGACATTTATGGTGTGTGCAACTTGGCTCGTGGGCCATGCTTGCAATGTGCTGAAGGCGGTAGGAAGGGTGCCTATCTGGCAGCAGCCAGCATATCACATGGTCCCTGCCAAAGGATCCTGGCACCATGAAGAGGAGGGTGGAGGAGGAGAGAGGAAGAGCAAGCATCTAGAGGGCTGGAACATAAGGCTGGACACAATTAAAGATTTGGAAGCTTGGTCATGAGTTTCTAGACCAGGCAGAGCCAGGAAAACTGGGAGGTTTTCAAAGAACAAGTGCCACGTGCTAGAGGGACATGCTGTTGGGTATGGGAGGGTGTCAGATGGAGATAGGTGTTGGTGCTGACTGCAGACAAAGGTATAGATGAGAGAGAGAGAGAGAGAGAGAGAGAGAGAGAGAGAGAGAGAG
>NW_008474032.1:0-1247 GCF_000622305.1 Nannospalax galili | reverse complement strand
AAACAAACAAACAAAGACAAAACTCAAGTGAGAGGGCAACCCTGGGGAGGATGGCTCACTGGGTCCCCTCACTCCAGAACCCCACTCACTGCCCATCCCCTCTCCCAGCCCTGCTCCACAGTATGGAGAGTACCCCTCATTTTCTTACTGGTGTTCCCCGCTCTCCTTCTTCCCCCGGCTGCCCTGCTTTGCCCTGGAAAGCAAAAAAGGAACAAGGGAAACGAGTTGCAGTGCACGTGTGTGGCGGTGCACGAGTGTGGCGGTGCACACGTGTGGCGGTGCATGTGTGTTGCAGGCAGACCCACAGGCACACCGGCTGCTTTAGTATTCCCAAGCCTCTCTCACACACATTCACAATCACGATTCTGCAACACCCAGTCGCTATTCTGAACGTAGCTGTGATGTTTGTTTGCTTGCAGACACACAACTGCCGGGGCCACATGCCAGGGCAACATGAGACTGCTGATGTGCAGCCAGAGGGAGACACCAGCCACATCATGCAATTCGAGACTCATGCTGTGTGCACCTGGGTAAGTACACATGTGTGGATCCCTGTAAGAATGTCATCCCAGTACACACACATGTATGTTGTATGTACAATGTCTGTCTCCCCAATTATGGCACACACAGCATGACAATTCACTCATGCTTCTGTACTGGGTGTGCATACACACACCTGTGTGCAAAGGCACACCCTGGCATACACATGTATGCACATGGTCACATGACATACACTTGTGTAGACCCTACCCAATTTTCATGAGTGCTACATGAGACACACATGAACATCCATGTGCACAGGTCCATGCATGGTAGCAGCGGAGATGGCCACCAGCACGCACACTGCACTGTGTGGAGATGCATGCATACAGGGATATCTGCTAAGGAAAGCCATACACAGAGCAGAACCCGCCCAAGGGGGACGGTACATGTTGAAGCAGCAAACTGGAAGGGCTGAGCCAGCAGAGCCCTTTGGAACTGAAGCCCAGGCAGCAGATGGTGCCATAGGACTTGGTGTTTACCCTTTGGGGTTTTACTTTGTTGTGGTATTTCCTCACTAGCCTCCCCCTCACCCCCATTCCTCTGTTTTGGAATGGGAATGTGTATTCTGTGCCGTTGTGTGTTGGAAGTGTGTAATTTGTTTTTTGTTTTGCTTTGTTTTATTTCCAAGGGAGTCACTGTTAAACGGCTTTGGACTTTTTAAAATATTTTATTTATTATTTTTATTTTATGTGTATGAGTGTACT
>NW_008474031.1:0-1248 GCF_000622305.1 Nannospalax galili | reverse complement strand
CCCAACTTTGTCATTTCATTATTGTTCATGAATTCATGTCTCTGTGAGTCTCTGTGTCTCTGTATTTTATTTTTCAGTTAGAAAGTGTCTGTCAGTGCAACTATGCATAACAGAAAATAAAGTTCTTTTGAAGTACTTGTAAATGAAGTTATGTGTCATTTGTTCATCAGAAACAACTTGAAGTCACTGCTAAATTGATGCTCTCTCCCATCATTTCATTCACACATAAATGTTGAACTATAGTTACTTAATAAAATCATGTAAAAAAACTGTCTGAGAGGGCTAAAATTTCAAGTCATGTAATTGTTAAGAACGTGTCTTTCATAGGAATTTTGTCTGACTAGGTTAAGAATTTTTTCAGTTACTATTTATTCATCTATAATGCAAGCATGGATGAGAATTTATAATTTAAAAGTTACTTTGGTGGCTGGGCATGGTGGCACATGCCTTTATTCCCAGCACTCATGAGGCAGAGGCAGGCTGATCTCTGTGAGATCCAGGCCAGCTAGTTCTACCTAGAGTGTTCCAGGCTAGCTGTGGCTACAAGGAGATACTGCCTTTAAAAAAGAGAAATTTGGTTAAAATACATCTTTCGAAGTTTAATGTCACAGGGTAATACAGGCATGCCATTGGATTCCTTGAATCTGGACTTTTTCTTCAATATTCATGGTCTTTTGTTGAGTTTGGTGAGTTGGAAATCACAAGATGGGCATTTTGTCTGTGTTTGAATTGTCTCACATTTGTCATGAGTAGAAGTAGGCTGTGTCTTTAAGCAAGAACATCACTTCAGTGACACCTTTTCAGAGTATCACAAGAGCAGCCACCTCATGTCAGACTCCCCCAGTGCTACAGATGCCGACCTTCAGCAGGTGTTTATGGTGTTGCCCACCAGATGTTTTGACCATAAAGTTTACTATTTTTAACTTTCTATTAGCCAGCAACTTATGGGAAGACATTTTACACAATGATAAAATTATGTTCCTCTTGTAATTTTTAGCCACTAGCCACAGGTTCCCTAGTCTATTCTCTGTCTCCACCATTACCCCTGTACTTATTGGTTATACTCCGAATGTATGAAATGACTTTTTCTTTGCTCATTCATTTATTTTATTGTTTTAAACACTTATGAGCTGGAGGAATTTTCCAGCTCAAAAGAATTTTCCATTATTATCATAGGTTTTCTATAATGAGCAAATTGTCCTAGAAGTCCTAGAATTAAATAGCATTAGTCCTTTGCAAATAGCATTT
>NW_008474030.1:0-1248 GCF_000622305.1 Nannospalax galili | reverse complement strand
CTCCTTCCCAAGCTCTGCAGGAGGAGTCAAGCAGGTGGAAGCCTATCACCTCTCCCACCCAATCAGTTGCATGAAGGGGAGGAGCTACAGCCATATTGAGCATGGGGGACAGAGCAGTGAACAGTATCTGAGCAGGTGAACAGCCCCACACGAAACGCTGAGAGAGACTGGGGGTGGGACACGCAGATGGCAGTGTTTCACTCCTTTGTAAGTCACCCTCTCCCAGATGTCATAGACTATGAAAAACCCAGTAGAGGGTATTCTGTCGGTTTGTCAGCCCTGGGACCTCAGAGGGTGAGGATGCGTGGGTCTCCCAAGAAGGGGGAGAAGAAAATATGATGAAACAGGTGTTAATCACTAAATGTTATCAGAAAAAGAAAACAAAGAAACAAAACAACAACAAAAGCCCTGCTTCCTCACAAATATAAACGACGAGATGCAGACATTCCAACAGCTAATCAAAAACCCCCTAGAGCAATGGTGGGCTACGATCTGCATTCCTAAAGTGGACCATCCTAGCCTTGGGAATTGTAGCCTGCTCATTGGTCCTATCTGTGTCCTGTATTGTTACTGGGAACTGGGTTCAAGGAGTGTCCTGTGGTCCTGTTCCCACAAAGAGCCTGATGAAGGGCAAGATGAAGGGAATCAAGATCATGAGGGCCAGATAAAGTTTTAGACAACAGGGCAGTGGTGTGGACACAGAGAAAAACTTAGTTAAGATGACCATTACCAGATGTCCCAGAACCAGGTATAAACAGTGAAGGTGCACATTGTGTAACTCAGTAGAAAACCAGTTTAGGGAAGAGGCTACCTTTGGGTGATTTTCTATAAAATGTCCCTGGGAACAAGGGGTGGACAAAGACATAACTTTCACTTCAAAGGGCATAAGACATAGTTTATTCTGGAGTCAAATGTGAGTGACTGCGACCCAGGAACACATATTCAGGTTACACCAAAATTCCATGTTCCAATGTGATAACACTTTCATGAAGTTTTTATAGTAACAGAACAAAGAAAAATCACAAAGCAAGACACTTCAAATACACTGGCAAAGCATTAAGTAGGCGGATACAGAAAAATAGAGGGCCCAGCTATAGGCCTTAGGTGCTTTCTGATGGCAATCGGGCATTTTGGTGATTTGAAGCTGGTGGTCTGCTAAGTTGATGTATTCTGAAAGGTCTTTAATCTGTCAGGCAGAGAATGTTCAGTTAGAGACAAAGTGGGCAAGGAATGGCTGTTTTACAGCTG
>NW_008474029.1:0-1247 GCF_000622305.1 Nannospalax galili | reverse complement strand
AAAAAAACAGTATTTTAAAAAATACAGAAATGCTGTCTGTATTTTCTGAAAATATGAAGAAATAAATGGAGTTTTCTCTTAGGAGCTCCCCACAAAAAAGATAGTGTTATGCTTAACTATGTAATGTCCCTCCCTGGCTCATAGTGGCACTATTTGGGGACACGGTAGAAATGTTAAGAAGTGAGTCTTAACCAGAAGAAGCAGACCACCAGGGTATGACTTTGAAAACTATGCCTGGTCCCCAGCGTCTTCCCTTTTCTCGGATTCCTAAATAGCAACCTCTGATACAGGCTCCCACCACAATGCTCTGTCTCACCACGGGCAAACAGTCAATGTCAAAGGCCAAAGACTGAAACCAAGAGCCAAAACAAATCTTCCTTCCCTAAAGTTGTTCATAACAATTATTTAGTTGTAGTAATGCAAAAGTTATGAACAGAAACAGCAAAGGAAATAACAGGAACACAGACGAGCACCCAAGAGCTTCAGAACATCATAGCAATGACTAAGAAGCAGTAAAAGGATTTCTTCCTTGTTTGGTTTTTGTTTTTGTTTTTATTTTTGCAACAGGGTCTGCTGTAACCTCAGCTGGCCTAGAACTAACTATGTAGACCAGGCTGGCCTCGATTCACAGAGATCCACCTGCCTTTGGCTGCTCTTGCAGAGGACTGGGTTCAGTTCCCAGCACCCATATGGAGGCCCCCAACTATCTATAATTCCTCAGGCAGGAAGGATACATTTAACTATGCCTGGCCTGATAAAAGGAATTTTAATCAAAAGAATTGCCTAGAGAGGAGAGGTCTGCTAGTTCCTTCTCTCAGCTCAAATGTTGCTTTCCTAAGAAGTTGAATACATTCTCAAGTAACTTCTCCATGAGGAATAAATCAAGAAAAGCAAATCAAGTTCACAGGGAAACAAATCAAGAGGAACAACAGTCACAGGAAATTCTGGATCCATACAATAGCAGAACTGAAGGGACACACAGGGCTATGTCCACGCAGCAGTCTCAGAAACCAATCAGCTCTCGGAACAGGCAGGTAGAGAACTGTAGCAGAATGGCTTGTGAGACAGTGAAGATGAGTGGTTGGACAGTGAGTCTTGGTCATATGAAGAAGGCCCAGAAAGCTTCTAGAAACTCAGGAGAAAGGAAATCATTGTCTAAATACAAAGAAACCAGTCCATATCAGAATGTGAAGTCTTGGAGAGATGGCTCAGCCGTTAAGAGCACTGGCTGCTCTTGCAGAGGACCT
>NW_008474028.1:0-1246 GCF_000622305.1 Nannospalax galili | reverse complement strand
GGGATCCTAAGAAAGAGAGGCTGGAACACAGTGCAGGTCCTGGGTGGGTCCTGGGATGGAAGAAGGCAGTAGAGAATACTGGGAATCTGAATGAAGGCTGAGCCTTGGCTCATAACAAAGCATCCATTGTGATGGACACATCACATTGATGTTAGATACTAATAGTGAAAATGAGTGTGTGATTTATAGGAACTCTGGACCATTAGAATACTTATGCTGTATATTTAAGACTATCCTAAGACAAAGGGTTACTTTAAAGACGGCTACTCTGGTGTAAGGCTGCTGTAGTCCTGATGTTGCTGCTGTCTAAGACAAGAAGTCCTGCATTCTTTGGGATTCCTCTGGCCATTGGGAATGGAGCATCCTTTCGAGTTGGCATTTTGGATCCTAATTTGTGGGGTTAAAACCTATGGTTCATGTGTCTGTCCTTCTGTTTCACCACAGACAGGATAACAAACAAGGAAGCTGGTGTGTTCTCAGCATCCACTGTGCACTAAACATGTACTGGGCATCACTAAAGTGAATACGTCCAAGTTTTAGAAGTCTGCATAGTGGCCTGCTGTTTCCACAGAAGACAAAGATGGAGTCCTGGAAGATTAAATGCCTCACCTCATCTTCCAGCTACTTACACACTGCACGAGAGACTTAGGATTCCCTGACTCCGGTTCTGGTTTTCCTACTTCCTTGAGCATATGCTGCCTTTGTTCTAGAAAGCCACAGATCAACAGCATGTTTCTTTTTTTCCCAATCTATGCATGTATTTTAGAAAATCTCAAAAAAAATTTGAAATAATTATAGGCACTTAGAAAATTACAAAAATAGTACATAAGGCCCTGTGTACCCTTCCCCCAACTTGCCTCACTGGTGGCATCTTATCTAATTATAGAACCATATTAAAACCTGGACACTGAAAATTGACATTGATATAAAAATGTTAACTAGACCACAGACCTCACTCAGTGTTTACCATTGCTGAACTACGTTTCTGTGTATGTGTACGCTGGCTCTAACTTCACGCAGGTTATTGGTGGATACATTCAGACCAGAACTGTTTCAGCACAAGGAACCACCTTGCTCTAAGCTTTTGGGGTCACACCCAAATCCTCAATCTGTGTCAACCACTAAGCTTTTCTTCATCTCTGTAGTTTTGTCGGTTTAAGAATGTTAATATAAAGCCTGGGCGTGGTGGCGCACCCCTTTAGTCCCAGCACTGGGGAGGCAGAGGCAGGCAGATCTCTGTGAGTTC
>NW_008474027.1:0-1248 GCF_000622305.1 Nannospalax galili | reverse complement strand
GGGACCTAAATTTGGATCCGGGCGGGGGGAGGGGAGGGGAGGGGAGCGGCGCTCAGGCCGCAGCGCGGCGCTCGGTGCACACGGCCCGCGGGGTCCGCGGGGCAGCGGGTGCCGGGAGCGGGTCGGGGTGCGGTTGGCGGGAATCGCACCGTCAAGAAAACCAGCAAAAACCGGACGGGTCCGGTCGCCCCTCAGCAGGGGTCTGTGCGGCTCTAGTCCCTCAAACCGAAAGTACTTTGGGTGTTGTTCTCGGTTACTTGGGACCGACGTTTCGGCCCGACGGGGCTGAGGTTGCGGCGTGCACAGGTACCCGGCCCAGCACTCCGCCGTGCACAGAGTGGCCACGCGGTCGGATCTGGGATGACCCGGCGGCCTGCGGTGCGTGAGGGAGACCTACGCTGCCCTGAACAATGGCGGGTCTGTCCCGCGGCACCCGACAGTGTGGGCTGCGTTTCTGGAATTCCCTGCTGGGTTGTGGGTGCTGTTCTGGGTGACCCTCTGTCGTCTGACTGGGACTGTGACTAACGGTCCAGCACCCGCACGTCTGGCCCAGCCCAGGCTGGGTTGTTTTTCTGGGCCTCACATTCCTGAAATTTCACAGCTTCGGGGGTGTTTCTATTCGTTGTCGGGGAAACCACTTTCTCCAGAGGGCTGCGAGTGCTTGGCTGAGTGCTCAGGGCCGAGTGCTGCGCGCACGGTGCTCGGGAAGGCTTGGTGTGCGCGGCACCCACGCCGCTGCCTGTGACCGCAGACCTGCCGGGGTAGCCTCGGAGCACGGCTGCTCCAGGCCCGGCTGGGCTGCGGGTTCGAGGCCGCCGCTGGGCTAGCCTGGGCTCCGGGTCGGGCTCGGTGGCCGCGGCCGCGTTCCCGGCTTCGCTCTGTTCGGCCCCAGCGTCTCCTATAGCCCAGGCTGGCCCTGAACGCCCGACCCTCCGGCCCCTCCCGCTGAGCACCGCCCAGGGCATCGAGCACATGCACTCAGCACTGTGCTACAAGCACTCTATACACTGAGCAACCAGCACTCTACCCAGAGCTACAAACACTGCATCTACTATACTACTAACACTCTACTTACTGAGCGACAAGCACTGTACTCACTAAGCTCTAAGTACTCCACGTACTGAACTACTACCCGTCCACCAACTAACATGTGAGCACTGTGCCTACTAAGCTGCATGCACTCTACCCACTAAGCTACAAGCACTCTGCCCACTGAGCTACAAGCACTCTATCCACTGACCTGCAAGC
>NW_008474026.1:0-1247 GCF_000622305.1 Nannospalax galili | reverse complement strand
AGGCAATTAAATGGATCCATAATAAACCAATGAGGTAGAAGCAGTAATTTAAAATCTACCAACCGAAATAAGCCCAGGACCAGATAGATACAGTGCAGAATTCCAGTAGACCTTCAAAGAACTAATGTCAATACTACTCATATTATTCCTTAAAATAGAAAAGGGATGTTTCTAAATTCTTTTTATGAAGCCGGTGTTATTCAAACCAGTTGAAGATCCAACAAAAAAGTAAAATTAAAGGCCAATCTCCCTGAGGCGCAGACACAAAAAAATCTTAATAAAACACTAGTAAAGTGAACACAGGAGCACATTAAATATGTTATTCACCATGATCAAGTCAGCTTCATCCCAGAGGTGCAGGATGGCTCAACATATGTAAATTAATAAGTATAATCAACCACATAAACAGACTGAATGACAGAAAGTGCATGGTCATTTCATTAGATGCAGAAAAAGCCTTTGACAAACTCAACATCCTTTCATGATAGAAGTCACAGAGAATCTAGGGATACAGGGGACATAACCCAACACAATAGAGGTAATATACAAGCCATCCACAGTCCACAAGTTTATGCTAAATGGAGAGAACCTCAAAGCACCTCCACTGAGATCAGGAACAAACAAGAATGTTCACTCTATCTCTGGTCAATATAGTGCTTGAGGTCTTAGCTAGAATTTCCTTTCTGGACATAGGTTATCATTGTGTAGCCCTAGTGGACCTGGAATTTATTATGTAGCTCAGAGTGGCCTAGAATTTGCATAGATCCTACTGAGCCTGGTTCCTGCATGCTGAGCACTGGGATTACAGGCATGTACGGCTACACTTGACTGAATGATTTATTTTGGCTCATAGATTCAGAGAGTTCCAGTCCATCCTGTCCAGGAAGCTAACATTGAATAGTTCTGTTAATGACAGTGGAAGCAGATGACAGTGACTGTTCACATCATTAGGACCAGCATGTAGAATGCAAAAGAACAAGGAACCAGGAATAAACTTCAAAGTCCA
The DNA here is from genome assembly GCF_000622305.1 of Nannospalax galili. Taxonomy (NCBI): domain Eukaryota; kingdom Metazoa; phylum Chordata; class Mammalia; order Rodentia; family Spalacidae; genus Nannospalax; species Nannospalax galili. The sequence continues at coordinate 241 of NW_008474026.1, read as the reverse complement.
GTCTCTAATCTACTTGTGCATGTAAGCCTACCTTCTAAAGGTTCCTCAACTCTCAAAGTAGCTTCATCAGTTGGGGAACAGAGTTTATATGAACTTGTTGGGGACACGTCAGACTCAAATCATAATAGAAACTTTGCCCCATGTGGACCCCATCACAATGTTCTGTATTAAAGCAGACTCAAAACAAAGGGGCTAGCCTGTCAGTGTCTAAAACCTCTGAAATTAAGACAAAATTTTTTTT
>NW_008474025.1:0-1247 GCF_000622305.1 Nannospalax galili | reverse complement strand
AAACTCAAGTAGACAAAACCCAAGTACAGAACTGTGGAAATGGGCAGCAGGCCCCAATCTTAGTTGAAGTATTATTGGCATCTGATTATGTTGGGTGGGGAAGAGCTGATCTTTTTAAAGGAAGAGACTCTAGATAGGCTGACTAGACTCCAGTGGATGAACTTGAACTGAAGTACATCTGGGGACACTAACTTGACTTGATAGGCCTTAAGACAAATGAAAGAATGTCTGAATTCCAGTGGGGGGAGCTATGGGAGGGTGACAATGGGGATGGGGCACAAAAATTCAATAAAAATTTACAGAAAAATAATTTTAAAAACTTCGTCTTTGCCATATGGCAAAACTCAATCATAGGATTGAGTTAATTTTTTTCCCTCTTGTATTAGTTGGAAGCAAAATGTAGGTTTCACCTTCAGCTGAAGGGATTATATGATGGGGGTCAACAAGGCCCATTTTAGAGCTTTTCCTCCCACTCTACCTACATGGAGTACAGAATCCCATGGAGCTATTTCTTGTCCTCTCAAATCTTTTCCCTCTCATTGCTTTACTTTCTTTTTCCTGGAGATGTGTTTACCTTGAGATTTTCCTTATGGTCACTTGGTATTATATTACTAAGATTTGCCTATGTTGATATATACTTTTGCAACTCCTTCATTTTAATTGCTATTTGATGATCCATTGAATAATGTTTACAATGAGTGTTTATCCAATCTCATATTGATAGATGCTTGGCTTCTTTCTAGATTTTATTTTGCTATTGTGAAAAATGCTGATATGAACACTTTCATACATGTTTCTTGTAGGTGGATAAGCATTTATTTTGAGAATATATATAGGAATGAAACTTTGGTCACAGAATATATGAATTTCAACTTTAGTATATAATGTCAAACTTTTCCAAATTTACATTTCCATCAGCAGCGTAGAGATTCCGTGTCTCTATTTCATCTCTAACACTTGGAACAGATACATTTTTACATTTTTGCCTATAAAAAGCATGAAAATTTGTACCCCATTCTTGCCTTAATTTGCATTTCCCTGATCAGGGATAATTTTAAACATGTCTTCATAAGTTTGCTGGCCATGTGCTTCCTTTGTGAAAGATCTATTCATGGCTTTGCTCATTTTTAATTGAGTTGTTATTTTGATATTTATCTGAAGGCATTATTTAATACATGATTTTACTTTTCTTAACATAAATATGAGGAAATTAGAGGTTATTGCTCCATACTTTTATCTATAAATTG
>NW_008474024.1:0-1247 GCF_000622305.1 Nannospalax galili | reverse complement strand
CATGTATGTAAGTGTACCCATGTCATGCAATGTCTGCAAAGGCCAACAGAAGAAATCGGATTCCCTGGAATTGGAGTTACAGATGGTTGTTAGCCTCCATGTGGGTATTAGGAACTGAACCTGGGTCCTCTGCAAGAACAGTCAGTACTTTTAACTGTAGAGCCTTCTCTACAGCCCTACAACCAAGACTTTTTAAAGGATAATTTCTTTATGTACTTCTCCATTGACACTGATAATATACTTTACTAATACAGGTAGATAAAAAAATTAAAATTTGAAAAATGAAAAAATAACCACTTGAAAATGTACAAGTTAAGATTAAGTTTAGCCAAATTAACAGTTTACTTTTTACTTCTGTGACAAATTCATTCTTAAATTGTGATGAAACAAATGAGTTGATATGCAAAGTTTTTACAACCATATTTTAGAGTAATAGTAAGCCCTATTTTATGGTTTGTTTAGGCATCCTTAGAACAGTCATTCTGCTGCTGGCTGCTGACTTGAAAGGCATATCAACCACAAAGATGAGGAATCATTCAAAATATACAGCAGAATTTTAGGGTTGCCTGGACATAATCCTATTCATCCTCTCAAGCTGCCAACCACTATGTTAGCTTGTTCCTTGGGTACCACCTGCATGAAGCACTCAGCAGGTGCATGGACTGTCATTTATAATGGGCAACAGTAGATTCCTCCTTCATGCTACTGTTGAGTGAGAGGTCAAAGTTGTACAGCATTTCTTTAACCAGAATCAATGCATGAGGTGAGGAGAACAGTATCTGCTGTTCTTAAAGAGCATTCCTTGTCAGGGACTGTGGGCCATACTGAGAGACTGCAATGTTCTGAGACTCAGAAAAAGCTGTTTAATGTTGAAGGTGGCATGATAGGGGTCGTTCCAGCAACCTTACACTCTGTGAGTGATTCCACACTCGGGAGACACAAGGACACAGATGTGATTATTGATTGGAACACTGTGCTAAAGTATATAAATCCATAGGTGATGATTATTTCCTTGGAATGCCCTTGGCAGAACTTATGTTTGAATTGTGTTTGTTACACCCTAATAGTCTAAAATTTTTGCTTTCTGTATTTTGATGCTAAATTTTTGAGCTCATAAGTGTCCTGAGTACTTTAATTTTCAAATTGAGTATAGCATTTATAAACTTATAAACATATCCCATCTCTCATTATAGTTATAACTTTGTCTAGATAAAATACCATAAACCTAGTCTCCTTTATGTTTAGTA
>NW_008474023.1:0-1247 GCF_000622305.1 Nannospalax galili | reverse complement strand
AATTAAAAACAAGTTTTAATTTATATATATATATATATATATATATGAAACCTCCTTGCCTTTAGTTATCTAGGAAACATGCATTCTCAAGACAATACTCTGTTCCTGTAATATCCAACTTCTGACCTTCTGCTCCATTCTCAATTCACCATCTGAATTCCCCTTTACAAAAATCATTCTAGGCTAGGGACTTAGCTCAGTAGTACTGCACTTGCCTCCTGTGAACAAAGTTCTGAGTTTGATGCCCAGCATCAAAACAAGAGAACACAAACAAAAACTGTTCTGAGCTTACCAAGGGCATTTATGTGGCCACGCCCCATGACAATTTTTATTTTGTCTTTACTTTGGTCTCTGTAGCTGCTGCTAACACTCTGCTTTGATCTTCCTGTCCCATGTTTTGCAATTCATCAGTTTCCTTCTGCCTTTTGTTCCTTCTCTCTCTCCCTCCATCCCCTCTCTCCCTCCATTCCTCTGTCCTTTCGTCCCTCCCTCCCTCTGCTCTCCCTCTGTCCCTCTAGTCATGCCTTAAACACTGCTGTGAGGCAGGGCTGCTACTATAGCCCTATACTCTTCTTACTGTCTGGGCTTCCCCTAGATAATCATTCAAATCCAGGAGCTTCATCTGTACTTGATCTTGCTCCCAATTATGTGTGCCAAGACAGACATCAACATTAACCACAGAATGATATATCCAATGGATTTCTTTTAACTTTGTGGACCTAGGGACATTTCAACCCTCAACATGTCTCAAAACAATCTAACTTTCCCTTCTAACCTGTTAATGTGCTTAATATCTTGAAGAATTGATGACTCACTAGCCATCTCGCTTCCTACCCTAGAAACACAAGTCATTCCATCTCATCTTTCTCATGACTTGCCATTAGTTACCACTCCCTACAGACTGACTCTTGAGTCTACCTTTCCATTAGTCCCCAAGTGCATTTGACTGACCTGTTATTAGAACTCTGAATTAACATCTCACTCTCTAAGTAAATCCTGCATCTAATCCATTTTGTGGACAAACCAATAAAATTGTATGTATGGCCCAATTTTACATACTATGTAGACTTTTAACCGTGATTGTCCAATACACTAAAATTGCGTATTTTCTAGAAGCAAAATCCAATCCAAATCAAAACAAAGCAAAAACCCCTATTTTACAATGTGAAGGAACAATCCATAGGGGGCAGTGGACACAGAGGAGGGGAAGGAAAGGGTGAGTTAGAACAAAGCACAAAGACACATCA
>NW_008474022.1:0-1247 GCF_000622305.1 Nannospalax galili | reverse complement strand
TTAAAAAAATAGTGCAATATGACATGTCAGAATGCAGAAAGTACAATGAAGTCAGTGTTTACAGTGACACAAGGCAGGAGAGAACTTTCCCTCAGTGATGATGGGAACAAAAGTTGGGGACGGGGGACCGAAGCGATGTCTCTGTGATTAAGAATGCTTGCTGGTCCCCTGAGGCCCTGAGTGTGGTCTGCAGTGCCTATGTCAGGTGACTCAACTTCCTATAACTCCGGCTCCAGGTCAACCTCGTTTGACCTCCATAGGTGCCCACACACTTGTGGCATCTACACATAGAAATAAAAATAAGACTTTAGAAACTGAGGTGCAGGGCTAAAGAGATAGCTCAGTAGGTCAAGTGCTTGCTAAGCAAACATGAGGACCTGAGTTTGGGTCCTCAGTTCTGTGGACAAAAGTTCCCAGAAAAACTGCATCTTCAAACTAAACCCTGTGCAGAGGCTGATCAACTATTAGAACTTCAGTGACTGTGGGGAGTTCGTGATGTTGCAGGTCCAAAACCCAACTACAGTTTATCTTGAGATATCTAAAACCCCTAAATAGCCACTCCTTGCCCACCTCTGACGTGATATCCTGTGACTAACAGACACGAACCTTTTGGAATGTCTTAACGAAGCCCTAGTTTCCACCAACCAAAAGGCTTGAATGGCACCTGAGGCCTAGCGCTGAGGTTTCTCTTTTGCTGTAACCACCTGCCTAGTGTTTCCACCAATGTACTTGACAGTTTATGATGCCACAATGTGGGACCCCAAGAGGGATTCGCTTTGCATTGGTGGAGTTTCTTGGCTGGGAGCAGGTACCATCATAGACCCATTGAGTCCAAGTCATCTGGTGCTGTCTCCTTGAGTGGACTGTGGTGAATTATTTCTGGGGATCTCTTTGTACCTCCTTGGTCAACAGTCCATTTGTTTATTCTGAGCTGGTTGTTTAAGGATCCTATTTGGTAGGTACCCTTTTGGTCCTGATTTGCTTTCAAAGTATTTGTTTAAGGTATATATCTATTTTGTTTGCTTTGAAAGCATTCTGGTTCAACTTTGGTTTGGTTTCTGGCTGCTTCCAACTCTCTAAAGGTATGTTGGATTCTGACCATTTGCTTACTAAACTTGCTAGCAGTCTTTTTCTCTCTTTCCTTTTTCTCTGGACGCTTCTTCCATATCTAATCTAAGGAATGGAGAAATGTTTTGAGACAACCAAACAGATATTTTATATTCCAGGTGATTGTAGGTTTGATTAGT
>NW_008474021.1:0-1247 GCF_000622305.1 Nannospalax galili | reverse complement strand
TATCAGCTAGGTTCCCTTTTCTCAGGAGCATGAGAAGTCCTTGGGATGCTGCTGGTGAGGGGGTGGGGCTATCTGAACCTTAACAAGGGGAGCCAGGGAAGCAGGGGTGTGATCAGCAGCAGTCAGAGGACTGACCTGGAGATGCTTTGGAATGATGAAGGCTGGAGGACTTGCTAGATGGTGAGGGCCTGAGCCCAGAAGCAAGAGTAAAGTAGATGGGCATGAAAAAGATTCTCCTGGGTGCCTTTTGCCACAGTTGCAGGTGGAGTCGTGACAGCTGAGGACCTGAAAAGCAAAAGGTCATTCTCCCTTGCCCCAAGGGGGCCGACATGGCCACTTGCTCTCTGTCGGCTGAGGAGCCATGAGAGCACCAGAGGGCAAAATCAGGCCTCAAGGAGACAAAGTGGCTGGAAATGACCTGTGACAGTCCTCCCTGTCCACAGCCTGGCCTCAAAAAGGGGGACAGAAAAGACCTACTTTAATTTTCCTCTCAGGCCTCCACATGACAAAGGAGAAATATCACCCAACATTATTATCTCTCAGAAAATACTCTCTGGAACCATAAAAAGGGAAATACAGTAGAGCCAGCCCATGAAGGCTGCCCCTAAATCAGCAGCTTCAAAATTACCACAGTGGTATTCTCTAATTCCTCTGGATGAAATCATTAAAGATGACAATGTCCCTTTAAATCAAACTCCCTGGGATTTGCTGAAGAGAGTCATTGGGCTCCCCGCCCCCCTCCCCAGCACAACCCTGGATTTTTTGTCTCTTTTCACCTTGTAATAAAGTATAAATCATAACTTGTGGGGCAGGCTCTGTGAGCAAGCTGTGAACATGGGTTTTCTGAAAATGAAGGTGTTTTGTTAATGGGAATCGTCTCATCCCCAGGAACATGGGAGTTTTGAGTGATAAGTTTGCTACTTAACTTCACACTTTTCCCCCCCTCAGGCTGGCCCCAGGCTGGCTGTGGCATCACTGTGATAGTCTGGTGATCTGACAACCCACAGGAGACTGGGGGTATTTGCAGCTCTCCCAGAGCGGGGCTACTAGGCTCAGGCTTTGCAGAGGCAGAGGCAAAACTCCCAGAGCCCTGCCTCATGATACAGGGAGGCACCTCTCAGGATCGGATACAAAGAGACAGATGGAGACCTGGTAAAGAGGGTTCCATCCACCCCGGCCAAGCCTAGCTGAGTGGGTTCAAGGTCCACACAGGGAGGGAATCCAGAGGCTGATGCATCCCTGAAGGG
>NW_008474020.1:0-1247 GCF_000622305.1 Nannospalax galili | reverse complement strand
AAAAAGATGAGTGAAGACTAAATCATGGAACACCCATTTCCTCACTGATAATCTTGAAGACTTCAATCTAGAAGAGAATAAGGAAGGCAGAGCTATTTACAGAACTGCTGTGATGCCCTTACTGACTGCATCCTTGTTCCCCTAGATCTCTTTGACAATTATATAGGCAGCTGTAAAGGAGGAGTGAATGGATTGTTCCAAGGCCTTAATATCTAGAGATATTAAACTGAATTATGTTCACGAGCCAAACCCCTGAGATTGCCATGGTACTGTGGGAGGCTGGGAATAAGAATGTATGACTACCAGACAGGATCAAAACATAAAGCCATAGTGATGGTACCAATAAAGTGACTGCAAAGAAATAGTTATTGTTACAGAAAGGATTGTAAAAGGAAAAAAAAAAGATAGGTAAGAAACAAACAGGAGAATGGCAGACGGGGAAACTATTCTTGGCTTTGTGATACTTTAACTGAAACCAGGAGATTTATGAAACAGTCTTAAGATAAAGGCTTTTTTATTTTTAAGAGAACTGTCATGAATTTTTTATGTACTTACAAGTTGGATACTCTCCAAAAGATAGAAAAATGAGCTATATAATTTGCATTAAAAATACAGAGGTCCAGCAGTTCCAGCACATAGCAGACTCTGAGCTAAAGTGGACTGCCCTCCAACCTACCCCAATTTACAAACATGAAAGTGCTGCAGAAAATAGATAGCTCACAATGAGATGCCATTTCACATCTAGTAAGATGACTATTATCAAAAAATAACTGTTGGCGAAGATGTAGAGAAACTTGGAATCCCTGGACATTGCTGGTGGGTATGTGAAACTTATGGCGATTCCTCAAAAAACTAAAAAACAAAACCACCATATGACCCACAGTGCCACTTCCAGGCATGTCTACCAAAGAACTGAAACAGAGGATGTGTCGCCCTCCTGTGCTGCAAGAAACTGAAGCCAAGAGCTACATCATGCTCAGATGGGTGAAACAGGGTCCCCCCACCCCTATAAACTGCCAGTGGAAGTACAAACAGGCAAACCACCGTGGATAACAAAGCATGTACAAAGTATGTAGTGGCAGAAAACAATGGGTCAATATTTTCAAAGTGCTGAAAGAAAGGCGGGGTAACTGAGAATTCTCTACTTCGTAAATTACCACTCAGTGGTAAAGGGCAATAGAGCCCTGGGGAAGCAAAAGAGTATTCCTACCACACCCATATTACAAGGGCTGAGAAGGCATAACAGC
>NW_008474019.1:0-1247 GCF_000622305.1 Nannospalax galili | reverse complement strand
CCCCCCCACACACACTAAAGAAAGAATTATGAGGGGGAAATGACATAAGTATATAATACTGTGCAGAACCAGGCATTTAAAAAAAAACCCATGCCAGGAAACAATTCGTTTTTCAGAGAGAACATTATTAGTGGGCACCACTCTTGTTATCTCCTCAAGGTCAGAGTCACTAAATTACACAGAGATGAGACACACGAAGGACTCCAATCCACATCAAGAATTTCAAACCATCTAAATGGAGTAATATCCCACCTTCATGGATACATCTATTCCTTATATTTGGTGGGATTGCAAAGGAATTTTAAGGTTAATGTTCTGGTCATTAAATCCTATAAATGAACATGTTCACGTTGGATTTCTCAAAAGAACTGTAATGTAGTCTATAAAATAGATGTCTCCTAATATATTTTAAAATATGAGCTTTTGTTCTAAGTAGAGAGCACTACAAAGCTAAAATGAATCTTTTAGTCTTGACTGTTTGTACAATCGTAAACAGAAATACATTCTTCCATAAAGTCTCATGAGGATGAAAGATAAGTGTACCCTGATTGTCAATTGTTTGGGAAAATAAATGTTGCATTTTTGCCAATAAACTCTGGCACCCATATTGAAAGCTTGTATTTATAGGCACTTTCCCAAATAGTATGCTTCCCTCTGCCAGTATACAAAACACTCCTTTAGTTAATAAGAGGCATGGCTGATTATTAATCTGAACAACAGATGACATCAGAGAAAATTGGCATAAATTATCCAAATAGGAAGTGTAGGTGAAGCTATTCCTTTCATGAAGCCAATTTACATGATTCTTCTCCCTGCCGTTCTTTTTGCAAGTAATCTTTCATTAAATAGTGTCCAACTCAAAAGCTAGAATCATAATTATTCCGAAAGCTACGTGGGTTTCTGGGGTAAGCCATTCAGTCATAACTTGCAAGATGGTCCAGCCATTGATCACTCCATCTGATTCTAAATTTAGATAAAGTATTGTTCAGGTAGTCAGATAAGTGCTTAAGTCTCAGATCTGGACAGACATTTTTTGTTTGGAACTTCTGGGTCCTAGACCCACAGTTCCCAGGCAGCACTGTGGGTAGACAGCACAAGTGAAAACAAAGATTCTGTTCAGAGCGCACAAAAAGCGTTTCCTTCTTTAGGGAAGCATGGATCACCTTTGACATCATCAAGACTCGGACAGATCCCCTGGAGAGCCTCCGGGCTCCAGCAGAACACTTCTCCCATCTTGCTGGGTGCTC
>NW_008474018.1:0-1245 GCF_000622305.1 Nannospalax galili | reverse complement strand
TTCCAATGCATAGAAATAATGTTTGTGGAGATAGTCATGCTAAATGCCTTGGTTTGATGATCACACATTGCATACATTTATAAAATTATCATCCTGTACCCCACAAATATGTTTATGGAAATTAATTTAAAACATTGGCCCTTTTATAACTGTACTATTTATGAATAGTTGATCATTTTTTACAGAAGCATTTGCATGCTGTAAAAAGTCCCACCTCCTGCCCCTCTTGCATGGCTGCTTCTAGGGGGTAGTGACCAGCTCTTTCACAAGGAGTTTGGGAAGATATCTCAGTCAGTAAAAGCTCTTGCCACACAAGCATGAAGACCTAAATTCAGATCCTCTGCACCCATTACACAAATCTGTAATTCTAATGCTGGTGGTGAAAAGGTGGGGCCTCAGAGCCCATTGACCACCCAGCGTAGCCAATAAGTGAGTTCTGCCTTCAGCGAGAGATCCTCTCTCAAAAAATAATGTGGAAGGGCAGGAGAGATGGCTCAGTGGTTAAGAGCATGGGCTGTTGTTCTTCCAGAGGACCTGGGTTTGATTCCCAGAACCTGCCTGGCAACTAACGCCCTCTTCCTCTTCTGGCCTGCACAGGTTTTGCACGACATGGGTGCACTTACACACAAGCAGCCAAAACGTTCGTACAGATAAAAAAATGAATAAATAAAAATAAAGTGGAACTGATAGGGAAAGACATCTAAGAGTGATCTCTGACTTCTATAAGCATGTACATGTGTATACACACTTGCAGGCACACGTAAACATATGTCCACACATAGATTATATACAAATACTTCAAACATAAGGAAGAAAGAAAGAAGGAAAGAAGAAGGAAAGAAAGGAAAGAAGGAAGGAGGGAAGGCAGAAAGAAAATACTACAGGTCGTTGGTAAAGCACATGAGCTCAACTCAAGGCCCTGGATGTAATAACTCATACCACAAAATACAAACTAGAAAAGCAAAACGTGCATAATAAAAGCCTTACTGAATCTTAGGTGTAAGTTGTTTTTAATCACATTTAATCTGTACACAATTCAGAGTTTAAGGAATTGGTATCCAAGAACAATAAATGCCTGAGGAGTTGAATGGAAAAGATTAGAGAAATCTTAAAAATATTTTACTTATTATTTTTATTTTAAGCGTGTGCATGTATTGCCTGTGCGTGCACCCGTGTCGTGCAATGTGCGCGGAAGACAGAAGAGGCTGTCGGATCCCCTGGAACTGGAGTTGTGGACAGTTGTTA
>NW_008474017.1:0-1217 GCF_000622305.1 Nannospalax galili | reverse complement strand
TGTGTGTGTGTGTGTGTGTGTGTGTGTGTGTGTGTGTGCCATAGTTCATGTGTGGGGGTCAGAGGACAACTTGCAGGAGTCAGTTCTCCTTTCTACCCTGTGGGTTCTAAGGAATCAAACTCAGGTCAGCAGGCTTGGCAGCAGGTGTCTTTATCTGTTGAGTCATCTTGCCAACTCAAAGCTTACTCTTTTTTTAAAAAATTGGGGGGTACGCTTTATTTATTTTTATTTGTTTTTACTTTTAAAACTTAATTTTCATTTTATATGTATGTTTTGCCTACATGTATGTAAGTGTACCATTTCTGTGCAATGCCCACAGAGGCCAGAAGAGGGTGTCAGAACTGGAGGTACAGATGTTTGCTCACTGCCTGTGTGTGCTGGGAACTGAACCTGGGTCCTCTACACAAGTGAGCCATCTCTCCAGCCCCTCAAAGCTTATTCTTCTGATTATTTGTGTTCCTACAATAAGAACACTTGAAAAATAATATACTATGTGCAAGGAAGTGCTTGTCTGTATAGGTACATTTGTGTGTATGTAGGTGCGCCATCACACACATGCATATATGTATTGGTCAGAGGTTCTCTAAAGAAAGAGAACTGATAAAATGAATATATTTATATATGGACTTATTAAGACTGACTTATAAGATAGAGTCCGAGTAGTCCAACAGTGGTTACACCATGCTGGAGAGGCTCAGAATCTGGTAGTTAATCAGTCCATGAGGCTGGATCTCTCAGCAGTCCCAATCTGGTGCCGAGGCCTGAAGGACTCCTGGAGATCTGTGGGTCTTCAGTCTACACTGGAATCCGAAGAAGTTGGTTCCACTATCAGTGAAGGAGTGCTACAGCAGCTAGATGAACTCTGTGGTGAGAGGAGGTAAGCAGGCAAGCAGCGAAATCCCCTTTTTGCTATGACATTTTACATGGGCTGCCGTCAGAAGGCAGCGCCCACATTTAGGATGGGTCTTCTGGTTTCAAATTGTCTGATGCAGAACGTCTCTCTCATTTCAGTTAATCCCAGATCCAGTCAAGTTAACATCCAAGATTAGCCACCACAACACGCATGTCTGAATCTCAAAGTGAACTAAATTTCCAAGTAAGTAAATGATAGTTTCCAATGCCTGGAAGGTTGGACAAGCCCTGTGGGGAAATGCCGATAATAGGAGATAAGGGCAGATTACACAAGCTGTACGTGCTGCCTCTCAGCAGCTAACATC
>NW_008474016.1:0-1245 GCF_000622305.1 Nannospalax galili | reverse complement strand
TAGAGAATTAGAAAAACCAAACATTTCATAAAGTCCGTAAATCTATTAGATTTCTTAAGCACATGTTTGTATACTTTTACATAGCACAGCTCAATTACAAAGTGATGGGCTGGGTTAAGGCCATTGTGTCAGCTCGCTGGCTTTATTTTATTTTTCTGTTCACTCTGTAACCATAGGTAGTGATAAACTTCTGATTCACCCCTGAGAGAATTTGGAACATCCTGACATTAAATCATATAAGTCTGGGTTGCAGAGATGACTCAGCAGTTAACAGAACATACTTCTTTCTCTTCCTGAGCTGGAGTCACAGCATCCATGTCAGGCAGCACCTGTAACTAAGGTTTCAGATGATCCGATGCCCTCTTCTTGGCTTCCAAAGGCACCACACTCACCTGAACATATCCTCAGACAGGCAACTTATTTTCAAAATAATAAATTATTTTTAAAAGAATATAAGCCCAAGTGCTTCATGGCAAAGATTTTTTTAATCATATGCAACTAACCAAATATTTTTTTTTATTAAAAGTCCAAAGCGATAAACCTCAGTCTCCACACTTTTTACCCTGTGAGCACAAATCTCATGCAGTGTATTCGTTCTTCTAAGCATTTTACCTCCTCTTCTGGTCAGTTCCAAATTCTGATGACACCTTTGACTTGAGCGATGCTCTGTGAAGAAACTCAGTAACGCAGGTACACATGTGTCCTGATCAGTGCACACATGTCTGCCCTGATCAGTGTCCTATTTTGTTTATAATTACTTCTATATTGTTGTTATAATACATTTTACGTTACTGCACATATTGACCTTTTTATTTTAGCATTACATTTTTCTTTCTTGCTTTCTGTGCATGTTTGTACATGTGTGCAGTGCCTGGAAGTCAGAGAACAACAAATAGGGATTGGTCTTCTCTTTGCATCATTTTGGTCCCAGGGTCACATTCAGGCCTTCAGCGTTGGACACCAGCACCTTTACCCACTAAGCCATTCTGTTGCCCCCATAATGACTTTTTATTTGTTTGTTTGCTTTTTGAGACAGGGTTCCCCAGTATCCCCTTTGGCCTGAAACTCCCTTTGTAGACCAAGATTACCTCCATCTCATAGAGATCTGCCTGCCTTTGCCTCCAGAGTGCTAAGATTAAAGGTGTGTACTACCATACCTAGTTCCCCATAGTGATTTTTTTAATGTATTATTTTGGGGACTGGAGAGATGGCTCAGTGGTTAAGAACACTGGCTGTTCTTTCAGA
>NW_008474015.1:0-1246 GCF_000622305.1 Nannospalax galili | reverse complement strand
GCTCAGTGAGCCATAACAATGCAGCAATGAATCATCACAATGCCCCTGTTTACCATCACAATGCTGCAATATGTCTCCACAATTCTCCATTATGCCATCACAATGCTCAGTGTGCCGTCATAATGCACCTATGTGTCTTCACAATGCTTCAATGTGTCACCATCATCCTCAATGTGCTATCACAGTGTGCAATGTCCATTCACAGTGCACCATGTGTCATCACAATGCTCACTGTGACATCACAATGCCCAAGGGTGTCATCACAGTACTCAAACATGCTATTACAATGTTTCTTGTGTCACCACAATGCTCAGTTTATCATAACAATGCACCAGTGCATCATCACAACTCTACAATGTGTCATCACAATGCTCCAATGTACCTTCACAATGCTCCAAAGAAACATCACAGTACCCAGGTGCAGTCACAATGCTCCAATGTGTCATACAATGATCAATGTACCATCACAGTGCCCTAATTTGCTTTCACAATGCTCCAATATGTCATCACAGAGAGTGCTTGCATGTGACATCATGAAGCTCAGTGAGACATCAGATTGCTCCAGTGTGTCATAACAATGCTCAGTGTGCCATCACAATGCTCAGTGTTCATGCAAAATACCCCAAAATGCCATCATAATGCCCCAATGTGTCATGATAATGCTCAGTGTGCCACCACAGTGCTCAATGTGCCCTGACAATGCCCCAATGTGCCCTTACAATGTTTCAATATTACTACACAGTGCTCCATTGTGCCATGACAATGTACCAATGTGTTATCACAACGCTACACTCTGTCATCACCACGCTCAATATGCCCTCACACTTCCCTGATTTGATATCACTATGCTGAGTGTGCCATCACAATGCCCCAATGTGTCATCACCCTGTACCAATGTGTCACCACCATGCTCCATTTTGTCATCACAATGCTCAGTGTGCAATCACAATGTCCCATATACCATCACAATGCTCAATGTGCCATTACAATGCTGAACATTCCTGAACAATGCCCTAATGTGTCACCACAAGATCTATGTATCATCACCATGCCAAATGACCCCTCACGAGGCCCCAATGTATTATCACAGTGATCAATGTTCCCTCACAATGCCCCAACATGTCAACACAATGCTCAATATGACATCACAATGCCGAATGTCCCCTCACATTGCCCCAATATATCAGCACAATGTTCAATGTGACATCACAATGCTGAATATCTCCTCACAGGCTCCCAATGTGTC
>NW_008474014.1:0-1246 GCF_000622305.1 Nannospalax galili | reverse complement strand
AAGCAGGACTGGTTTCCATGTTTCCTGTGCCAAGTGTGGCCCTGATAATGGTGGAAACACACAGCACCGAGCACCCAGTACCAAGCACGATCCTTCAGATGGTGGACACTCACAGCCTCTACTGTGGTGAACTGAACACCTTTTTTCTGTGTGACCACAACATCTTATAAACTCACCATGCCTCAGTTTCTTTACCTGTAAAATGAGGCTGGTACTCTAACCCCAGAGTTCTTATGAGGAATCAGAGTTAGCATATGAGAATTATTGGTAGCTGCCCCAGCATATAGTGAAAATTATACAAGTGTTAGCAATTATTTCTATGTTCATGATTTACCTCCAGCCTTCCTGTGTACTCCATACTCTGATGTGAGTTACATGTAAACATGTGGGTTGCACACATGTGTAACTTACCCCCCCATCCTTCACTTGCTTACTGTTCAACAACCCATGTGTCACTCTACTAAAAATATGACACTAATGTTCATGTGAGAAAACCATTTTATGGTGATCTGAGCTGATGACCTAATTAGAGATGTTCAGAGGGGGTTCTGCATGTGTCTTTGTGCTTTGTGAAATTGTAACAGACTATCCAAGGCTGGGTGAATTATAAATAAAAGACATTTCTCACTATTCTGGAGTCCAAGATCAAGGGACTTGTGCCTGTGTTGGAGGCATGTGTTGGAGGATGCTAAATGACCTAGGCAATGATTCATATTCCCATGATAATGACATCAACCCATTCATGAGATCAGAGCCTTAAATTTCCCACCGCTCAACACTGTTGCACTGACCACAAGCTTCTAACACATGAACTTTGGGGGACATGCAAACCATAACAGAATGGTGCTAAGATTGCCTGGGTTTTCTAGGAAGCAAATACCGTGTGGATAGAAGTTTAAGCTTCACTCAGTTTGTGGTTTTTCAAGAGTTACTCACCATTTTGGAAAGCCACATGACTCAGGGGAACACCACTCATGAGCTGAGTCACAGCTAGCACACCCAGGTTGAGGTGTTTATAACTGATTCAGGGTGATTTCTGATTTACAGATGTCAGGAACCTGACTGCTCAACCCATATCCCAACATGGCCTTGTTGGAGCATTCACAGGCTCAGATACATGTGCACTACAAATAATTTTTCTTCTATTTGTCCTTTACATATGAAAGCTAGAGCATTCACTGTTTTAAAACTGCATGTCACTCCTATCCTCAGGCCTCTTGGGGTAAGTCTATAGCGCAGCCCTCCG
>NW_008474013.1:0-1246 GCF_000622305.1 Nannospalax galili | reverse complement strand
CAGGTGTCTGGGGTGCCAAGACAAGGAATGGGACAGGACCCAGGCTAGGAACAGAGACTGGCAGGGGAGATGGGAGGGTGGATGAGGCTGGGGGAGTCGAGGTACCCGGAGGGCGCAATTGACTTACCCTGGAGAGAGGCCTGTGGGTCGGAGCGATGCCTGCGGGTAGTGCAGGCCCAGGGAAGCAGAGCCTCAAGTAATATTCTTATTTATTCTTTGAAAATTGCACACTTTTACACAATGTATTTTGCTGTTTGACAATTTCATACACGTATATAATACATTTTGATCTCTGTCCAACTTTACAGCCTCGGGATTTATTCTTTCAAAAACAATTGAAGACTCTAAATAGTTTTAATTTTTTAGGTCATCTCTACCTCCTGAAGCTCCAGCAAGCTCCGCTCCACACCCGTCACTGTCCTTGTCCGTCACCCCACAGTTTGGCAGATCCAAAATGCTGGGCTCTCCACTGCAACAGAGGCTCAACCTTTACCAATGGCCTCTCCTGGCCTCTCGCAGTGCCAACCCTCAGCCATTTTCCATGAGCCCTTCATGCCTTCAAAACCAGTACCACATGGGAAACTCATATATTGTCAAGTTCAGTTTCCAGCTTGAGATGCAGCCCCGAGCCCCTCTGGACCACAGCTTCAGAGTCCTGAGCCAGGGAAAATGCTTCCCAGATTTCATCCAATGATGCTGGTCTCCTTGATCACAGCTGAGTTTTCAGACCCACCTAACCAGCAATTGTCCCAGGAAAGCAGAAGTTTCACTGCAGTGGTGCTGGTCTCTGGTTAATCACAGCTGATTCTTCAGCCCCATCCAATCAGAAACCACGGATCAGTGATTCAATCACAGAAATGGTGCAGGTAGGGTCTTTGAGGGACTCTCAAGTTTCCCTAGGCACTTCACAATTATGCCCACATCCTCTGCCTTTCTCTCAACATTCCTCGCCTCCAAGCTCCCACAGAACAGCCCATCAAACTCTGAACACAATGGCTTTTCCAACCCAAAGCTCCACAATCCTCCACAATAATGTGGTTAGTTCCATCACAACAAGACCCCACTCTCATGTACCAGTATCTGTCTTAGTTTGCTTTCTATTATTCTGATAAAAGGCTCTGACTAAAAACCTGGGGAAGAAAGGTTCATTGCATGCTACACTTCCAAGTGACAGTCCATCACCTAGGGAGGTCAGGGCAGGAGCTCAAGACAAGACCCTGGAGGTGGGAGCTGAAGCAGAGGCCAC
>NW_008474012.1:0-1246 GCF_000622305.1 Nannospalax galili | reverse complement strand
TACTTCTGCATTCATTTCAGTACCAAAACTGCAATGTGTAAATTCTAATGAGTTCATCCTTGAGCCATATTTGCAAGATGTGCATTCTTCTCCATGTACTTCAGGACCAAATCCTCAATGTGTAAATTCTACTGAGTACAACCTTGGGCCATATTCACAAGGTGGGAATTTTTGTGCGTCAATTCTAGAGCCACAAATTTGGTATGTTAATTCTATTGAATGCAACCCCAAGTCACATTTGCAAGGTATGAATTCTTCTGTACGCACTCCAGAGCAAAAACCTCTGTGTGTAAATTCTACTAGGTGCAACCATGGGCCAGATATGCAAGGTATGAATTCTTATGCATCAATTCAAGGGCCACAAATTCAGTGTATAAATGCTGTTGGGTGCAATCCCAAACCACATTTTCAAGGTGTGAATTCTACTGTAGATATTCCAGGACAAAAACCTCAGTCTTCTGAGTTGAAACAAGGGACAGAAATTCAAAGTGAAATGTCTGTAATGGTCAACTGTGGACCACATCTGCAAGATTTGAAGTCTGAATTAACTCCAGGGTCAACATTTTTAAGTATTGAATCTACAGAGTGCAACTCTGGGCTACAGGTACAAGGTGTGAATTTTTCCAAATTAAATCCAGGGTTAAAACTACAATTAAATTCCATGGAAAGCAAACTTGGCCCACACTTGCAGGGTACAAAACATTCTGAATTGACTTCAGGGACAAAAGTTCAAGGTAAAAGACCTGAGTCACATCCAGTCCCAGAGCGTCAGCAAAACATGCAGCCCTTTGACTTGACCTCGGATGTAAAGTCTCCAGAGATGAGCAAACAGTCCTTGCTTTGTGATGTGAATTCCATAAAACAGACACAAAGCTTTGAACTTCAGGACTTAAACTGTGAGATATTTGCACTAGAGGCTTGTTTGCAAAATCTGAATCCAGGGTCAGAACCCCAAAGTGTGAATTTTTCAGGATTGAATCTGTGCAACAGTTCACAATGTGTTAAATCTGCCTTTGCACCAAAGTCATGTTTTCAAGATGTAAAACCCATGCAGCCGAGGCCAGGGTCCCAACAGCAAAGTATGGATTGTCAAAAGTTTCCTTTACAAGGTGTGAAGCCAATGGTATTAACACCAGAGTCAACCAGGAAGTTCTTAAAGGAACCAGCACTGGCTAATGTCAAATTTTCAAGTTTGGTTCCAGGACCACAGCAACAATCTTCAGCATTTACTTCAGAGCCAAAGTGG
>NW_008474011.1:0-1245 GCF_000622305.1 Nannospalax galili | reverse complement strand
TCTTCCTCCTCCTCCTTCTCCTCAGCCAACTCCTCCTCCTCCTTCTCTCCTCCTACTCTCCCTACTGTTCCTCCATTTGCTCCTCCTCTTAGTCCAATTCCTCCTCCTTCTCCTAGTCCTCATCCTTGTAACAGTACTCCTCCTGCTGCTCCTCCAGCTCCTGTCCACCTCCTCCTCATCCTCCTTCATCTTCTCCTTCAGCTGTTCCTCCGTTTCCTCCTCCACTTCCCTTCCTCCTCCTCTTCCTACAAATACTTTTTCTCCTCCTCCTCTTCCCCTTGGTCGTGCTCCGCCGCCTTTTTCTCCTCATACACCTGCTCCTACTACTCTTCCTTCAACTCCTCCTCCTTTGCTCCTGCGTCTCCTGATCCTCCCCCGCTCCTCCTCCTGCTTCTCCCGCTGCTCCTCTTCATCTTCCTCTTCTCCTCCTCCTTCTCCTCCTGCTCATCCTCCTACTCCTCGTTCTCTTCTTCTTCCTCTTCCTGCTCCATCTCTTCCTGGTCGTGGGCATTGTGCTGCTCCTTCTACTCTTCTCTGGGACTTCAGAACAGTCCTCATCCCTGCCTTCTCAGGAGGCTGTCTGTAGCTGACTCAGGTATTCCCAGTACCTGAGCCCAACGTTCCCCTGGGCTCCTCCGACCCTCACCAAGACAGGCAGTTCGGGAGCTCGGCGTTCCCGAGAGAAGTCTGTAGCAACCCAGCGAGGCACATGGTGAATGGGCTGGAGGGCTGTCTGCCCAAGTTCCTGACTCTGACACCGTTCTCCCTGCTCCGAGGTCTCCCTGACCCAGCTGTACAGCGTGGGAAGGGGGCTTGTGTGGCAGGATCTCTGTTTCATCTCAAGTCTTCAGGCCTCCCTCCGTCTCTCCTCAGGAAAGCAGGGTGATGTTTGTCCAAGGGGATCCTGTGGTCCTCCAAACCACCAGCATCCCAGGCTCTCCTGCCCCTGAGGAACCAAGAGGTCACTGGCCAGGGCACAAGCAGCTCAGACCTTGGGGTGGTAGGACCCAATTCAAGGGCTCCTCTTTCCTTATGCCTGAAGAATGGCCATCCCAGGCACACAGCACAGGCGTTGTCATCAGTCCTGTGGAGGCCAAGCACCCTTACGTGCTCCATTCACCTCTGGACTGCTCTGAATGCTGTCTGGCGCAGCCGGGTGGAGGATTACCTACCTGCTCAGGTCCCTGAACTCGAGTCCTCTAGGCACCCATCCGGTGAGGGATGGCTGGATCCTAGGACCAACCC
>NW_008474010.1:0-1246 GCF_000622305.1 Nannospalax galili | reverse complement strand
AAAAAAAGCTATCTAATTTTAGGATGGAGCTCTCACACTTCTACCCCCCTCTACTTCCTTAGCCAAATGAGAAAGTTAAAGAAAAATACCCCAAATCTCCCCCAAAAGTGGAGCCCTGGCCTACTCCCACAGCTCCCCCAAAGCCCACCCTTTCAGCCACCCAACAACTCTGCACTCTTAGAGATGCAAAATACCTAGACTATCAGGCCTTCCCAGTCAACCTGGTCCCCACCTTTCACAGGCCCCTACAATGGTATTCATACTCAGCAGGAGATCTGAAGGAACTCTGCCAAGCTGTATGAGAGGATGATGTACATGCCTCCTGGACAAAAAATATCCTCCTTGGCTTCAAAGCCACCCTAAATACGGCCCAGGACTGGTGAGAATTTGCAGGATGTCTCTGCCTGGTCCCCTCTTCCTACAATGGGAGGTCCTTTTCTGAGATGACTGTATTCAACAATATTGTAAAAATGTGGACCAGGCTGATATTAATTGGAATTTTGATGCCCTCTTTGGTCAAGGCAACTGGGCCACAGGAGTCCAACAAGTGGGATTTCCACCTGGATATTACAATCAGGTGTGCCTTTGTGCCTCCCAGGCCTGGGACCACATTACCCCTCCTTCTGGCCCCGCATCAGAGTCATCCCTTATGTTCCTTAAGCAAAAACCTGAAAAGTCACTTGCAGACTTTATACTTAGGTCTAAAACTAGCACAGACACGAAAATTTCTGACCCTACAACACGAGACATCCTACTCTGTGATATCGTTTGGGATGGGATTACCTCTGAATGTAGACAAGCCTGCCAAGGCCTAAAGGAGGAACATTATGATGAATGGATCATGGCCACCGGAGACATAGACACAGCCACTCATAAGGCTGCATCCATAGCTTAGGCATTCTCAGCTGCTTTAAAACAAGAAGGTAAATGCTTTAAATGTGGGGAAAGAGGCCATTGGAAAAATGAGTTTCCCTGAGACAACACTCAAGCTAAAACAAATGAAGCCCCCAAGACAGTCTGGCCCTGATGCAGAAAGGGATATCATTGTAAATGTGATTGCCATTCCAAATATGACAAAGATGGCAAACCACTTCTGCCTTTAAAGTTCTCCCGGGGCAGCCCTCAGCCCCACCAGTAAGAGGGCAGCTTCCTAAGGTTAGGACACTATGGACTTCCTCCATACTTGAAAAAAAACCCATCCTCAAATAATGATTAAACTGGAAAACCCTTTAAATGCCTCATTGAT
>NW_008474009.1:0-1246 GCF_000622305.1 Nannospalax galili | reverse complement strand
GCTGCACACATGGACTCACAGCAGCTGTGGTACCTGCGTAACATCAAGCCAGTTAAAAATCCCTCACGCAGGGTAGGGGTACTATGTGGTGTTTTGATACAAGCATACATTGTGTAATGTTTCAATCAGGTAAAACATACTTATGTCCTCACATTTACCATTTCTTTATAATGAGAACATTCAAAATTCTGACTTGTAAAAAATGAACATCATTGTGATCTCTAGTCAGCCTACTGTGAACTGGAACCCCGGACTCTTGCTCCCGTCTCTGACTTTTACCCACTGATCCCATCGTTCCCGCTCATCTCAGCTTCCGGTGAATACCGTTTCTCTTAACTTCTATGGATCGACGTGTTTGAGGCTTCCTGTGTGAGTGAGGTCATGCTGTATTTTTCTGTGACTGGCTTATTGCTGTGACAAGCATAGCAATCTTTAGATCCATCCATATTGCTGCAAACAACAGGCTTTCATCCTTTTAAAAGTGCTGAACGGTATTCTGTTGGCATACTTCGAATCTTAATGCTCCCCAAAGGCTCATGTGTTAAAAGTTTGACCCCTAGAGTGGGACTATTGGGAGGCAGTGGGACCTTTGCGATGTGGCCCTTAGTTTGCTGAAGCTGGGCCCTTCTTCCTCTTTGCCTTTCTGACCACAAGATGAGTATTTTTCTTCTGCCTTGTCTTTTTTCCATGATATGCTGTGGAGAGGATCAACTGGGGGATTTCAGCCTCTAGAAGTATGAGCCAAGGCAAACCTTTCCTCTTTATGTCTATTTTTTCAAGTATTTGTTATAGTAGGAAAAACCTGCCTGATACACTGTCCATCATCGATACTCACAGGCACTTATACCACATGGAGAACTCCATTTAGAAGGCAGAGGCTGATTAACTGGATGGGAAAAAAGCAAGACCCAGCTGTGATACCCGAACAAATCCCTCTTTACATCCAAAGGCACAGATTTGGTGAAAGTAAGACAGAGAATGATATGTGGTCGGGGGAGATGGCATAGGGGTGGAGTGCTTGCCACACAGGCCCGAGGACCTGAATTTGGATCCCCAGAATGCCTGTAAAGCTGAACACAATAGCCCATGTCAGTGATCCCAGAGCTCCTACAGTGATGGGGAGGCGGAGGCAGGAAAATCCTCAGGGACATGCATGTCAGCTAGCCTGGTATGTGTAGGTGTGAACAAGAGACCTTGTTTCAAACAAAGTGAAAGGTGACAACCAAAATCTGTCTGTAAATATAAG
>NW_008474008.1:0-1242 GCF_000622305.1 Nannospalax galili | reverse complement strand
AGGCAGGCAGACCTCTGTGAGTTTGAGGCCAGCCTGGTCTACATAGTGAGTGCCAGGTCAGCCAGAGTTATATGGTGAGACGTGGTTGCACAAAGACTGGCAGCAGCCCAGCCCAGGTGGGAAGCCTAGTACTCCAGACCCAGTGAGAGGCAGCTACCCTGGCCTCTGCCTCTTCTCCCACATCTACCTCAGAGCCATTCTCTCTGAATCCCTCTGAGAAAGGACAGATATTTTCTTCGTAGGAGATAGCAGAGAGTAACTCTCTTTCCAGTTAACAACTAAAGTCACTGAAGCAGCTCAAGGTAGGAACTCTGGGGCCTTTGGACCATTGGAAACTGGAAGATCAACAAACCTGAGAGGTCCAACTAACAAATGACAAGACTGAGAGGCCAACTGGAAGCTTCTGGATAAAGCTTAAGCAAGAGTATTTATGCTCCTTGCATCTGAACAAGAGGTGGAAATGGCTAGAAAGGAGATAAAATGACCTGTCTTGTAGATGGGGACACAAGGATGGCCATGTCAAAGGCACTCTCCTGGGCCAGAGCATGCCATAGCACCAGTAACCAAAGGCAGGTTTGGCATTTTGGCATATCTCAGAGGAAACCTCCACTTCTCAGTGCCTTGGGCCACATCCTCTTCGCAATCCTCCCATTCCTGCTCTGTTAATGCCAGCTCAAAAGCCACCTCCTGTCATGCCCCTCAGTCCCCTCCAAACTCTCATAATATTTTGTTGTTTTAAAGATTTTATTTAATTGATGTGTATGTATTGTGTACTGTGTGTGTGTGCAGGTGCCCAAGAAGGCCAGAAAAGGGCAGCAGTTCTCTTGGAACTGGAGTTACAGACAGTTATGAGCTGCCGAATGTGGGTACTGGGAACTGGACTCTGATCCTCTGGAAGAGCAGTAAGTGCTCTTAACCACTGCGCCATCTCTCCAGTTCCCCGTTGTTGTTTTTGAGCCAGGGTCTCATGTAGCCTAAGTTGGCTTC
Source organism: Nannospalax galili (assembly GCF_000622305.1). Classification (NCBI taxonomy): domain Eukaryota; kingdom Metazoa; phylum Chordata; class Mammalia; order Rodentia; family Spalacidae; genus Nannospalax; species Nannospalax galili. Next base: position 255 of record NW_008474008.1, on the reverse strand, counting down.
AAATTCTGTTTGAACAGAACCTGTGGCCAAGACATCACAGGGAGATGCTCTGCCTGCCCTTGGAGGGCACCAACCACTGTACACACCATTGGCCTCCCTGGTGAAGGGACAGAAAAGTTATGAAGTTCAGTATGGGGACAGGTCCTTTGCAACTCCCCAGTTCAATCCCCTTAGAGAAACTGAGGCAGGAACAGTAGTCTCTAGTGGCAGAAGGGGAAATAGGATGGTTTAGTGGGCCTGAACCCCATCTCTGAA
>NW_008474007.1:0-1246 GCF_000622305.1 Nannospalax galili | reverse complement strand
ATTACTATTTTTCTTAAAATGCCTACTCTGTCAAATCTGAATCTGTGTTCCCCAAATGCTCTTGGGTGCAGGTCTATCCCTTGGAGTCTGGTCAACCTATCAGGTGTCCCACCAGTAAGCAAAGTTGACTCTCCCTCTCCAAGCACCAATCAATTGCTAAGAGATTCTCATCTAGGACTGGGGATTCTTGCCCATATCCTCCACCAAGGCTGAAGTTTTGTCTGGCTTGGGCTTGCACAGGTCTTATACTTGTGATCACAAGCACCATGGGGTGATATACACAACTGACCTGTGGTGTCGAGACAATACAGTTTCCTTGTATTTATCTACTACCTCTGACTCTTACAATCTTTCTGTCCCCTCTCCCACAATGATCCTTGAGCCTTTAGTGAAATCTATGTTAGAACTACTTACCCCAGTCAGAATGATGGCCAATGTTTGGGGGATGTGGGGAAAGGGAAACCCTTATTCACTGTTGGGTGCAAACTGGTACAGCCAGAGCTGGTATGGAAATCAGTGTGGAGGTTCCACAAAAAGCTAAAAGCAAACCTTTTTAAAAGCCGCCTAAAGAGACACATTGGCAGTATAATTAATTTATAAATTGAACTTTACAGTGTTTATTTCCTCTACATGGTCAAGTCACTAAAAATGGTCTAGTTTCTATTTTGTCTTTTACATCCCTGAGGAAAAATAAAAGTTAAACTAGTTTTTGTATATTTTGGGTGCATTGTTCTTTATGTATTCTATTTTCTGATATTTAGGTCATACAGTCAATAAAAAACACAGACATAAGATGCCAACCAGTGGAGTGGTGGAGGGTTCCTTTACCCCACCTCCTCGCACTGCAGTCCCCTCTCTTAGGAGGTGTGTGTGTGGGGAACTCACAGCTACACTGGGCATGGGCAATGAGACGGTTGGTACTGTAACAACGTATGTTGACTGCATGAGGCAAAATATGCACTCAAAAAAGAGTTTCTTCTAGTGGCTTTCCTGGGTCAGAAGGCATATATTTTGTTTACTTATATTTCCAAACTTAAGCTCAACATAAATCAAGGAAGAACATTTTATCATTCAGATTGAGATTGTTGACTTGATCAATAAGTCAGGGCTTAGTATATGCTACTTTAGGTTCAATTACTGTAATTCAACATTTCCAGGATGCCTATTATTATGAAACGCTCTTTGGTTTCAAGAGTCCCTAAACAGGGCTGCAGAGATGGTTCAGTAGTTAGGAGAGCACAGTTAA
>NW_008474006.1:0-1245 GCF_000622305.1 Nannospalax galili | reverse complement strand
ATCAAAACCACATGGGTCTCTGTGCTTTAATTATCATTATAAGTGGACAAATCGTGTTTTCACTTCAACCGGCCCAAGGAAGCTTAGTTGGCAAGATTGTTTCTGCTGTCCTGGAAGCTCATAAACAAACCAATAACGATCTGTCTTCCTTGGCATAAGCTGTGCTCTGCTAGTGATTCCCTGGAAACAGAGCACAAGGATATCTGCCAAGCTCTAACAACAACCCATAGCTATGTACCACTTGGCTTACCCAAACTGGCAAACACAGACCTAGGTATCCAAGAGCCCATCACAAGAGAGGCAGCCTTCAAATGGAAGAATGATGATACTGGCAGAAACTACAGATTCTCTTTTCTTTGCAACCTGCTGCTTCTCTTTGCAACCTGCTGCAACCTGCTGATACATTCTTCTGAGATAAGCAAAAGAATAGAATAGACATGAAAGAGCTGATGTTAATTCCTTCCAGCTCAGCCATACAAGCCTGTAGATTTCCATACACAAGACAAGACTTAGACCCTAGTGTTCTCAGTTGTGATATGGCCAGACATAGGAGTAAGACAACACTCACAGATTGCCATCTCTCCTGTTAGCCTAATGGTTCCTACAGACTGTATTGGTTATGATTTTACTATAGTAGACAATGATAACCACTGATGCTAGATCCCAGCTGGCCACCACTGGAGAGGAAAGACAGGGAAATGTTGTCAGGGTTAGACCTCGCCATTTGCACCTTGTCTCCCACTGCAAAGAGCACTTGTTAGGAAATGAAGAAAGGTTAATTTACAAGTATAAGCAGTCAAGGAAAATTCTCAAACACCAGTGAAGAGAAAAATTGGGAGCCTAGCCCTATGACCCCATACTGAAACAACAGGACCAGTGTCTGCTCCTTGTATTTATTTGGTAATAATTTTAGAAACAAAAGGTAGTGCATGGTATTTTAAAAAGTGGTATTTTTGTTTACTTATTTTACTTTTATGGGCATGAGTATTTTGCCTGCATGTATATAAGTACACCTGTGTGTACAGTGTCCGTGGAGGCCAGAAGAGGTGGTGGATGCTCTGGAACAGTTACAGACAGTTGTTAGCTGCCAAGTAGGTGCTCAGAACCAAACCAGGGACGTCTAGAAAAGCAACCAGAGCTCTGAGGCATCTCTCTATCCCCTAATAAGTGGCATTTCTAAAAAGGCCTAATTTATGGGGCTGGAGAGATGGCTCAGCCGTTAAGAGCACTGGTTGCTCTTGCAGA
>NW_008474005.1:0-1245 GCF_000622305.1 Nannospalax galili | reverse complement strand
TAAATAATTTTATTCTGGGAATTTCAAGATGTGCAAAGCACAGATCAGAACATCTTGTATGCATAAGGGTGACCCAACTAGGGCCAGATTCACTCTGATATGATGTTTATAAAAGAAAAAAGTGTCCACTCAAAAGACCCATATAGGACAATTGTGATATTTGGATTTCTGTGGTAGTGCCAAAACACCTGAGATTAAACAACTTGAAAGCATCAAAGATCCAGTTTGGTTCAGTTTTAGAGACTTCAATCCATTTTTACTTGTCCTATTTGCTTTGAACCTGGAACAGGAAAGTGCATCATGGGATTGTGAACATGGGACAGAGGAAGACTCTTCACCACCTGTCAGCCAGAAGCAAAAGGAGTGGGAAGAGGAAGGGCCAAGGTCCCACGTGTGCTTTTCATAAATGGGCTCTCAGTGATGAAGGTTCCTTCTGCTCCATCCCATCTCCTGAATGTTCTAGTACCATAGCACCACTGACCCAACTAGTAACTAATAATAAAAACCTGAACCTTGGAGAGACATTTCAGATCCAAACCACAATTGCAATGAAATAGTCTAACAAGCACTTCCTTATTGAAAGAAAAGAAAATCTCCATGTGCCAATGTGTTGTGGTTATATGAAAAAATATACTTTTAATTTCTATGAAAATACCAGCGTTACAAATTCAGCACAAACAAGTAACTGCCTATTTAGAGATTCAGAGAAGTGGTGCAGCATGTGAACATTGCTGACAAGCGCGTCTACTCAAGGATATGCCTGAGTGGTCTTTAAAGGTAGTTTAATATTTTATTTTAAAGAGTCATACTGTAAATTTCCTGAATTCAAAATTCTAAAAAGGGAAGCACTATAACACAGTCCTTGCGCCACCATGCCCGGCTATTTTTTATTATACCACAAACCCCAGCACATCTGTCATCTTCATGAAGGCATTGAAGATGAAGAGATCAGCCATCAAGATCCTGTCCTGTTCTTAAGGAACTTCAAGTTAGGTGAAACATTGAAAAGGTGTTCAGTTAGGAAAGTTATTAAACAATGAGAGAAATGTAAATAGAACCTGCCTTTTGCTCTCAAATGCCCCTCAAATGTGTGTACCTCCATATGTGAATAACACCAATTAGTTTGCAAACTAATTGGGAACAAACGAGAAGGGTTCATGTGTGACAGAGACGAGAACTGGAAAAGTTGGCACTGAACTTCGGATGACCTGAGTCACTGTTCATCTTATGTTTTTGATGTGGTCA
>NW_008474004.1:0-1245 GCF_000622305.1 Nannospalax galili | reverse complement strand
GAGGGGAGAGCCAGGGAACAAATGCAAAGAAACTGAGAGTAGGACATGGAAAGCTTCTCCATGGAGTCTGCAATGACCATCGATTTCTTGTTTTGATTTTCTCTTCAATGACTGCTTGCAGTTCTTTTTCCTGGCCTGTCTTACACAACAATGGACAAAGAGCTGCTCTATTCTTGGCTGTGAAGACACAGTGTCATTCAAGGAGTCTCTAGTTCTCTCCACCAGGGACTCCTGTTACTTTAGATCATCTTTCCTCATTCCTTGTTTAACATTTCTGATTTTAGGCAATTCTTCTCATTTCTTACTCATCTGATTCTGCCTTTCTTCTTACTAAAACTTTTCTATTTTATATTCTGATGGCAACATCAATAATAAAATTACTTTGGTGATGAGGCCCTTGGTATCTGCCTGGGTGTATGTGTTATATATAAAACTGGTCACATAGATCCTGGTTATAGTTCACATAATATATCAACATTATTATATAATGTGGGTATAATTCTCACTACATAGCATGTTTAGCAAAAAGTATAACATATGCCTTTTATGGTTCAAAAAGGAAAATGTAAGGTGAGAATTTCGTACAATGTATATTAATCATATTCAGACCCCTCCCCATCTCTACCCACACCTTTCTATCCCCTGGCTTTTATTATTTGTTAAGGCTACTGAGTATAATTTGTGTTCCCAAAATATTCTTGGGTGGGAGTCCATTCTTAGGAGCCTGATCAACTTACCTTAAGGAAAACAGACTTTCTCTCCCTGGCAGTTAATAATTACCCATCGCTCTTCAGCTAAGGTTGGGTTTCTTATTCACTTCTCCCATCCATGATGTTTTGTTGTTTGCCTTGGGCTTGCATGGGTCTTCTACATGTTGTCATAAGCGCTGTGAGTTCGTGTGTACAACTTCCCTGTTTTGTCCAGGTTTCTTTGGTTTCCTTGTATTTGTCCACCACCACTGGTACTTAAAATCTTTCTGCCCCTCTTCCACAATGACCCCTGAGCATTTGGAAGACAGACTATGATATAGATGTCCTATTTAGTGCTGAACCCTCTGAAGCCTCTTATTCTCTTCATGTTGACCAGTTACCAGTTGTTCTAGTTAGCTTCTCTTTTGCTGTGATAAAAACACTGACCAACCAATTTGGGGAGTAAAGGGTTTATTTGGCTTACAGCACAGTCCGTCATCAAGGAAAGCCAAAGCTGGTACTCAAGGCATGAATCTGGAGCACAGACCATGGACGA
>NW_008474003.1:0-1245 GCF_000622305.1 Nannospalax galili | reverse complement strand
TTCACAGATATATTGGCTTGTTTGGGAAATACTGAATTAAATGACTGTAAAATGTTTGTGTCATGGTCTGGACTGCTCCTGTCACCATCCCTCGGTTCTGAAGACCTCCCTGATGTGTCACTTCTTGGTGGAACACAGTTTTTTCTGAGGGTAGCAGAAGCTGAGGATGAGACTAGTTTAACCCGTGATGGCTCTAGAACCTCGTCCGAAGATATGCTAAGGAAACCTGGAGTTTGCAGAAAGGCATCTTGAGGGCATTTTGCTTCTTTACTAGCTAATGAGTAACTAGAACTTTTAGCTAATGATACTGTCTCCACTACTAATGATTTATCAGCTGAAAGTGATGGTGATGAGATCACAAGAGGAATTTCTTTCTGCAGTGGACACAGGTTTTCAGTATGTGTCTCCTTTCTAGCTGAGGAGGTAGAAAGGCACTTCATATCTTCATGTGCTGACACTGCAAGAGATGGAATGTCCCTAAGACCTTGTGTCTGTGCCTTTTCTAATGGAGAGACAGGATGCTGAAGACTCAAGGCAGGTGATAATTGCTTAGCAGGCTCACTAGTAAAGCTCATAGGTTTACCAGCCGCATTTCCTTCTGTATGCATGGGTACATAGGCATTATTTTCAAAAGCAAGAGTAACTGGTTCTGGATTAATCATCACATGCTCCCTATTATCAATCATTGTCTCCAGAGAGAGCAGACATTCATTATTTACGGGGCTGCTATGCTGGGTAACATTCTGTACAGCACCTGTTTTTATCTGCATTGTTGGATGAAAAGTATTAACTTTGCTCTCAAGGGTGCCAAAAAGAGACTTCTGACACACCCCCAATTCACTGCTGGCCCCATCATAAGTTGTGGTCACTATGGCTTGTGTGACAGTGTCATTACAAGGTACCATTTTTGTGCTCTCCAGTGACTGAAAGGCTTTATCTTGACCAGGAATACAAGATCCATTAGTTTGGGTACTTGCAATACCAGAAAGCACATTATCTGATAATTCTTGTTTGGCTTTTCCACCAGGTACCTGAAACGACAAAAAAATTTTTTTAAAAATTAAGCAGATTTAAAAAATTACATACATAAAGAAGTGCAAGCGTTACTTTTAGTTTATCTTCTGAATCTTCCGATTTAAAAGACGCCAGAGGGTAGAGATAAATCCACCAAATTTCTTTCTTCTTTTTGATGTGGTGCCAAGTAATGAACCTGTGCACATCAAGCAGGCATTCTACTTTACCACC
>NW_008474002.1:0-1245 GCF_000622305.1 Nannospalax galili | reverse complement strand
ACCATAATCAACACTTTTTATTCACAAGGAGTGTGAATAAGTGATTACTTTATTGACCTTCTGACTTCAACCTAAGCTTTTTCTGTTTCCATTTTTTCACCTGTGAAAAAGGCTGTGCAAGCTAACAGATGTGCTATGACAATTAACCAGACCATTTGCAAAACAGTGCACTGTACTACTAGTAAATATCTCCTCTCTATTTTTCAAGGTTGATCTTGAAGTAATACTGATTTCAATATTGTTGGCAAAATTTTATTGCACACTTGAGTACTTTTGCTCTTAAACATACACTATAAACTTTAAACATCTACTACTTACATTCTATATAAGTTAATGCAAACTCAGTAACCCTACAGGATACGCACATGCAAAAACATGTTTTACTGCAAAGCAGGTTTGCTTTGCAGTAAATTAACAGTTCTTTCACAAGCCAATGACGCCTTTCTAGGAGGATTTATCAACATTTTAAGAAGATGTAAAAGAGCCAGTAAGATTATACTACATCATCTTTGTAACTCTTATTTTTATTGCAGGGAGAACCCTCAAAAAGTGATGATTTCATTGGGGGATTGTAAAAGTTGAAAAATTAGGCAAAGAAATCAACTTTTTTCTCCCTTAGGTGTTTGGAAAGAAGCAACATTTTCATCACAGAGTCCTTCTGAAATACTTTCTATGAAATCAAGGTGTGAGATGCTTGATATTCTTATTTCTATAGCAAACATGGTGTCCTCAGAGGAGTTCATGTACTGCTGAGATGGGATTCACTGGGTGCCAAATGCGGAGTGAAAGTCCAAATCGCTCCCCACACGCAGGCTGCCGTTCTCTCTGAGATGTAATTTTTAAGACCTAATTACAAAGAAGTATCATTTTCTACTCCGTGAAATTCTTTTTACCTCACTCTCTGTCAAATGTTCTGTGACATACAATGCTCACTCTGCTAGAAAAACCAGTATTCTCTTAATTTAGAAAAGTCATTTAATTAAGGGCAGCTTAAAGCTGCTCAGATGCCTAAAAAACTGTGATCGCCCTACATAGAAGCGAGAGCCCATCAGAATGCTGCATTTTGATAATTCTGCACTGTTGTGAACGATACCTTAACAGATCTAGTAGGAAGAGAACATGAAGAGGAAACTTGTCCATTCTTTGACAATGTCTGAAGTTAACCAAACCATTCTTAGCTCTAAGCATAGTGATTATATGTGATCCAGAGATACAGAAATAGAGAATCAGAGAGGTAAGACTTAC
>NW_008474001.1:0-1244 GCF_000622305.1 Nannospalax galili | reverse complement strand
TGCTGCTAGTTAATGCATTCTAGACATGATAGGGAAGCTCCACCCATGAAATCGTCACAGTCTGTTAGTCTGAAAAGATCTGATAATGACAAAACCAGTTGAAAATATGAATGGGGGCAATTTCATGGGATCTTACCTCTAGAGGAAGAGCTACAGGCAATCTATGGGTGCTGAGGGAGGAAGAATCCGTTTTCTCCAGGGACCAGCTGGTCTGCTGTGATACATGTACACATGAGAACCATTAAATGGACTCATGCATTGTATATATGTATATTTATAAATGTATGTATATGTAATAATAACCAAAGAAGAAGACAAGAAATTGAGAGGGAGTGGGGGGATGTGAGAGGAGTTGGAGGAGGGGACTGGGAGGAGTTGGAGGGGGAGACTAGGAGGAGTGGAAATGATGCGAATATAGTACTCATAAATAAAATTCTCAAATAAAAATTATATATAAAAGTAAATAGAGGATAGAATACTGATTATCAGAAGTCGAGGTGGGCAAGGATAAGGGCAGAGTTGTTGATTGCTACAAAGCTACAGTTGGATAAGTGTAGTAAGTTCTAGTTTTCTATTTTACAACAAGATGATTATGGTTTATGGTATTATATTAAATATGTCAAAATAGAAGAGAAGATCTTGTGTGATATATAGAAAGAATTGATAAATACATCACATGAGGGATATATTAAATACTTTATTTGTATAATGCATACATACATCAAAATATTCACAGACAAGTGAATATTCCACTCATTGACATTTCTTTTTGCAACAGATGGAGATATTACACAGTTCCACAACTGGTCAAAATGCAGACAGTAAGTGACTGTTGGATACCTAACTCCAACTGATAAATCTGCAATGCAACCCCTATACCTAAGGCTCAGGGAACATCATGGAAAAGGGCACAAAAAGACTGTAAGACCCAGAAACAGAACACCTGCTGCTAGAAGAACATTCTAGACATGACAGGGAAGTGCACCCATGAAATCTCCACAGTATGGTAGCCTAACAAGATCTGTATGATGACAAAACCAGTTGACATGCCCATGAGGATGGGGGAAACGACACAGGGTTCCATCTCTAGATGAAGAGCTAAGGCGACCAATAGATACTGAGGGAGGGAGAATTGGTTTTCTCCAGAGACAAACTCTCTGACTATCTAATCCTAATAAACACATGTTCACATGAGCACCATTTAATGCTTCACATATATATATATATATATATATATATATATA
>NW_008474000.1:0-1245 GCF_000622305.1 Nannospalax galili | reverse complement strand
TGGCTACCACTTTGTAAAATCTCAGAATTTTATAGCATGTTTCCTGAACTTCAAAATTCCATTATTTTTATAATTTACATTTTGAAAGGGAAAATTAAAGAAAGTTTGGACAGATACCTGGATGCTTTCTGGCTTGGAAGACTGAGCTCCCTCTTTTCCTGAGAAGGCATCATCACTGTACCATTTGTGCCCTGATGTACATTGACTGGTGAAAAGTCGTTCATTCTTGCGTTCCCAAAATATCTGAATAACGGTTCCTGTGGGACTGCTGTTGGTAAGATGTTAGTCCCACGGACACTCTGACAAGTGCCTGTCCCTCACTACCCTGGCTTCTGTCACAGTTGAGAGGCCAGAAGTGATACAGTTAAATTATAACTATTTGTGATTTTTAAAAAATGTGTAACAAGAATTCTAATGCCAAACTTACTCATATCAGGCCTTGTTATAAAGGGAGGATAAAGCTGGTGAGATGGCTCAGTAGTCACAGCACTGGCTGCTCTTGCAGAGGGCCCAAGTTCACTTCCCCGCACCCAGATCAGGATGTTTACACAACTGCCTGTAACTCCAGGTCCAGGGCGACCTGAAGCCTCTGATACTTGAAGACACTTGCACCCCTGTGTGCATATCCACACAGACACAGACACATACACATGATTAAGAAAATAAGATGGTGAGATTCAAAAGCATTTCAATAAGTGAGGATGGCAAGGCTTTCCGGTGGGGGATATGCCGGTGTTCAAGGAGGTGGGGCATGTGCTGGGCATCTACTTCTGCATTTAAAGTGAACATCCAGCAGGCTCTCTGCACACAGTGATTAGACATTCATGCCCCTGATTTCCTTTTTGACATTCCAAGCCATATGTTATAATTTTAGTCCAAGCAGATGTTTGGTTTTCTGGGAACTGCCATTTCAGTTGGTCTACTGAGGAGCTGTCTATGTTAATAGGTATGAAATGGGCAGTTAGTGAATGGAATTTATAGACCCATCGTCACCCTAAAAACTGTTGAAGTTTCTGTCTTCTTAATATCCAAGTATCCTGCATGCCCTGGAAGTTTGTTGGGACTGTGGCATCAGGTGAACTTTGGTGGGAGTATTTGGACCCACTATCAATGCTACATTGAAATGATAGAAAATCACTTTCAGGCAACTTTACAGGTGCGTTGACACAAACTGAGGTGCAGGGTCACTGCAGATTTTGGGATACCAGGCAGGCACATGAGCCTGAGGACAGAGTCTCAGGAATG
>NW_008473999.1:0-1245 GCF_000622305.1 Nannospalax galili | reverse complement strand
AATAGACTCTGTTCTACAGGTATAAACAGAGGAAAAGTTTCAGCAACCCTCAAAAGAGGTGAAAGGTTACCTGAAAGGAACAGTGGAAAGGGGCAAAAGTGCAGTGATACAAGCTGGACGTGCTGGGCCGCACGGCAACTAGACTGCAAACCCTTCCTAAAGGAGTTGTTTCCGCCTCACTAAGTTGTACTGGGGATTCAGCCTTCAAGAGTGACTTTGCTGAACAAAAGGACTCTCCCCCAAGTCACAAAAGAGATCTCGGAAGAGAAAAATAAAAGATTTTCACATTATAACACAGAACCAAGAAGCCTATAAACCAAGGCAAGAAGTCTCCTCCAAAAGTCTACAATTCAACTGCTGAACACAGATACTGAAATATGTAAGATTCCAGATGAAGACTGCAAAAGTGTTTTTGTTAAAAAATGATCAATGAGGACATAAGCAAGCAGGTAAGTTTGACGCAGGACCTGGAGAAGAAAATCAGTGATGGAGGAAACAGCAAATAGATGAGAATGTCGGCAATATGGATGAAGTGTCAGCAATGTGGCAGAAAAGCTCAGTGAGGAAATTGAGATTTTGAAAAAACAAATAGAAATGTTGGAAATGAGAAACTAGGTGAATAAGTAACATAACAGAGACATCACCAATAGACTCAACTAAGCAGAAGAAAATGTACCAGGGTAAAGGAGAAATGTGATGGAGTATTGCACTCAAGCATAAATAAGGAAAAACTACTGAACTCTCATGGCTACAATGTCCAAGAATTCTGGGATATAACTAAGAGTTCAAACTCTAAAATGAACAGGATGAAAGGAGCTGAGATAAAACTAAATGAATGCAAAATCTATTTGTGAAATTATAATAGAAAAAAATCCAAATCTAGAGAAAAAAGATATCCAAAAATAAGAGTAATTTGGAATCCAAAATAGATATGACCAGATCAAAATCTCTCCATTTCCTATTTGAGTGAAGATGTTAAACAGACTAGGCAAAGAAAAGAATATTCAAAGCTATAAGGGAAAAACACACTACCTCTTCTCCCAAGTGACTTTCCCTGTCTCTTCTGACTAGTTTTAGTTTGAAGTCTATTTTCTTAGTTATTAGAATAGGTGGACCCTCTTATTTCTTGGCTCCATTTACCTAGATTATCTTTTTCCATTTCTTTACCCGCAGGTGGTGTTGGTAAGGTGCATTGTACTAGGGAGTTGAAGCCATTGATATTGAGGGCTACTATTGAACAATGTT
>NW_008473998.1:0-1244 GCF_000622305.1 Nannospalax galili | reverse complement strand
TGATGTCTGCTGAAGGCCTTCTTGTTATGTCATCACATGAGAGAAGGCAGACACAACTGCCAGAGAGTAAAAGGCTGTGGAGCCCTTTAGTAACAGCACCAGGGCTCTTTGCTCATGGCCTCACACCCCTAAATACCATCATATCTGGAGTAAAGTTTCTAACACATGAGTTTTCTCAGGCATCTATAGATTATATCATGAATTAGAAAAATATTTCCTAGTGAATAGTTACTTTTGAGACAGGGTCTCCCTGTAGCCCTAGTCTAGAACTCACTATGTAAGCCAAGTTTTCATTGATCTTACAGCGATTTGCCTGCTTTGCCCCTGCCTCCCAAGTGCTGGAATTAAAAGTATGTACCACTGTGCTGGGTATGAGTGATTTTTAATGGGTTCTTAACTTTTTGGAGTTATTCTTAGTGACATTTTTGGTATTCAGTATATATGTTACCTTATGAAATCCTCTCCAGGTTTATGTTGACTTCATTCCAGTGAGATATAGTTATAATTGCTACTCTATATTTTATGCCTATTAAGGGGGCTGAGAGAGGAAACAAAGTAAGAAAAGACACATTCATACATCTACCATAATTTACTTAACACATAAGCATCATATGATTTAGCCTAAAGAACTCCCTAGTATTTCTTGTAAACCACATCTTTTAACAACAAATTCTCTAATTTTATGTGTTTGAGAATATTTTTCCTTTATTTTTGAAAGATAAATTTATTGAATATAAAAGACTCTTGATTAACTTTTTTTCTCTTAGCAGTTTGAATGTGATGTCCTGTTTCTACTGATTTATATTGTTCTTGATGAGGAACTGGCTATTTATCTCACTGAGTTCCTTTGAATGAGATGGGCCAGTTTTCCTGTTGCTTTAAAAGAAAATCACTCTATCTTGACTTTCATCATTTGTATTATGATGCTTCTGAGAGGCTACTTCTTTGTGTCACCCTTATTTGAGTTTCTTCAACTATTTGGCTATATACAGTTTAGTATGTTTCATCAGAGCTGAAAATTATTCAGTCACTTTTTCTCTGGATATCTTGTCCTTTCTGTTCTATCTCCCCTTACACATTGATTCAATGACATCTTGCATTCTTCAGACTTTCTTCTTTTAAAATTTTATTATTATTTTTATTTTACGTGTATGCATGTATTGCCTGTGTGCAAGTAAGTGCCTGCGTTGTGAAATGCCTGTGGAGGTCAGAAGAGGCTGTTGGATCCCCTGGGACTGAAGTTA
>NW_008473997.1:0-1244 GCF_000622305.1 Nannospalax galili | reverse complement strand
GAGTTTTCTGGACATAACATTTACCCCGTCTTGAATCATTGAGTTAGAAATCCTAGGGTGACTAAGATGGATAGTCCATGAACCTGGAGCTACTGGCCACCACATGGCCACCAGAAAGTGGAAGGGAGCCAGAAGTGGAACCAAAGGAAAGGAGAGACGAGCAAAGAGACGGTGTCTTCCAAGCAAGCATCCTTTCCATACTGCCACCCAGCCCAGAACTTTTTCTAGACCTTCCTTTATATGAGCCAATAACGTGTCTTTTCTGAGAGTCAGCTTCTGGACGTTTCTGTTCCTTGAAACTGATGATACATAAAGCAGAGCCAATGAGACTTTCTTTAGTCTTCTTCCTTGCAAAATCGCTACATCATTTGCAACACTTCTAACACAACCAGGCTACTGTGGGCTTTTACATTACCTCAAAGTTATCTAGCACTTGACCCTATCATTTCAAACAGGCTGGGACCCTAAGATTTAGAAACCTCAGAGTGGCCCATTCCAGATCTTGCTGCCTCCGGCTCCTTTTTCACTCTAGTACCCCTTAGCTGCCATTCAGTCCTCCTACAAGCCATCTCTAGACAAGAGGGCTATAGACCTGCATTTGGTCCCCAGGCTCCATGGCTGTCCATGTCTCCTTGGCTCAGTAAAGAGGTGATTGTTTTCTGCAGGACCTTGGACCTATCGAACTTCATAACCTAGAAGGAAGAAGGAGAATGGAAGATCAGGACACAACTGAGTTCAGCTTGGGAGGATTCCTATGCATCTGTCCATCGTCCCACCAGCCTGGGAATACAGCTTCACTGTATTGCCCAAGTTCAGGATCTGATCACAGTTGAGGATGGTGACACAGTGGGGAATGATCAGCACCACAAAGCCCTGGAAGGCTCCCAGATTGTGCTCTGGATCAGGTATCAGTCTCCATGTTAACAGCAGCTGTGACTTCACAGATAATGACAATCTAATGGGTACAGAACAGGGGTACGCAGCCTCCTTAGGTCCCAGAGACCTGGATCTAGTTCTGGCTCTATCACTAATTCATTATGCTGAGAAAGGAGATAATTGAGCTAAGTTCAAAACTCACTTTGAGTTCTATCTATCCACCACTCACAAAGGTTGTGAGGTTTCAACAAAGAGTTAGCCATATCTTAGAGACCAGACAACTAAGTCGTTGGAAGTGGAAATAGCCGTGTGCATGCATGTGTGTGTGTGTATGTGTGTGTATATGTGTGTATGTGTGTGTATGTGTG
>NW_008473996.1:0-1245 GCF_000622305.1 Nannospalax galili | reverse complement strand
TACAGTCTTACAGGCAAAGCATGATCCCCCTTTGACCCTCCTTACCATGGTGCCTTGCACATTGTGAATGCTGAATAAGAGGCCAGTTCAAAGAATACCACTAGATTCGAAATACGCGCTAGATGCGCATGTCGGCACCATGCCGTCCTCTTCCGGTTTCCTCCGGAAGATGTTAAGTAGCTGGATGCCGCCCCTCCCCTACTTTGTTCTTCCCTGGTGGTCTTTACTGTGTCTTCCCTCCAGTTTCCACTTACCTCCGGACATGTGATTTGTGTAGAGATCCGTGCTGCTTGGAAGTTTCTTCTGTGAATATCCGTGCAGTTGAAAGGGGAAGGGAAGTGTGGACATCTCCACGTCTATCTACCTCAGCCCACCTCTAGCCCCAAATGAGCGCTATTTGTATATTCTCTCCTCTCTTTTTGACAGAATTAAGATTTGTGGCTTTTAGCAGATGGTTATTGACATCGAGCTACTTTGAGTCTATCTTGATGAGGAATATTGATTGTATGTGAATAAGAATTAAGATTGTATGAATTTTTAAGATCTTGTGATTAAAAATCATTCTAGATGCAAGACTTTGTGAATATGTTTCCTGAACAGCTATCTGCTTTGGCTTCAAACAAATCTCCTTGACTAACCTATACTTAATATTTATCATGAGAACTGAAATTTCTGTGTGTTCAAGTTTTGAGTTACCTGCAAGAGTCATGACACTGGAGGCCTTTATGCTTCCGTACGTGGTGGAGTCTAGCGTTCCGGCTGTCTGCAGAGATGTCTTGTTGAATGCAGTGTCTTTTTCTGTTTTTTCTGGCTGAATTCGTGAAATCACACAAAAGGAAAGGCTTAAGTTCAAACAGCCAGTGAGCAGCCGCGTGGAGCAGTTCGCCCCCACCACACCCTGCACTTGCCCCTTCCAGGAGCAGTTATATGGCTGACTGTGGGGTGTCGGGGGTGTTTGCCCCTCTCATCGGTGGCTCTTGTGAGCCCATCTTGTGCCTCCTTGATTGTTGGCCCTGGTGCAGAGCTTTCCCAGGTTCCAGTTCATGTTGGAAAGACTGAAGTGGGAGGCAAGAGCAGAGACTGGGGAAGTGTGCACACTGCGCGAGTGCGGTGTGTGTTGTGTGCGTTTTCTGTGTGCACACTGCCCGAGTGCGGTGTGTGTTGTATGAGTTTTCTGTGTGCACCAGCATCCGCTGCTTTATCTTTCTGCACATTGTCCCTTTGAGACCCAGTCTTCCACTGAAC
>NW_008473995.1:0-1245 GCF_000622305.1 Nannospalax galili | reverse complement strand
GCAATTTATGCATACCAGCAAAAGTGAAAGACATGAGTCCCTCTGAACCACTTTCTTAGAACTACGTGTAAATCTGAAAACGTGTCAAAAGAAGTTTAATAAAAAAAGAAAGGAGAATAAAATAAAATTCTTTCTCTTAAGACCCTTAAATCTTGTCATGCTGTTAAAGTGAGGAGGAAGTTAACGATAGGTGATGTAAGTTGTTAACTATCTAGGTTAGCATGAACGTGAAGGGAGATAATGACAAGAATAAATATTCAGATTGCAGCTAACATCGTCCACTCTGATTACATTGATATAATTTCTACAATTAAACAGATTTACCGTGTAATGTGATGTCATCTGTATGATTTTCTTCTGTGAGATCACATTCCATGGGCAAGTATACCACTGATGTCTGTGGGTCAGTGACATAAAATGTGTTTAGATTTTATAATAAAGAAATATAAGAATGAAAAAAAACCCAGAAACCAAATATTCTGACTTTTCTCATGGACGGAAATGAAATGTGAAAATTAAAAAGCAACTAAAACCCAAATAAACCCACAGTTTCGTAATAATGACGTGTTTTCGGCTCTGCTACAAGAACTTTTTGTAATTAATAGCAAATTTAATAAACATTGTTCCTTCATGGACAAATAAGTGGTTTCTATAAATAACAGAGCACTCGATTAGTATCAGGAAGTGAGGCAAGTCACGGGCAGTTTATAGGAATGCGTATTGTTCCCAGAATTACTGGGGAAAGGGTTTGGTTTTACAAAGAGACCACATTGACCCCTTTTCCTTCCTAAGGCTCATTCCTTTCTTTTTCTCCAGGGAAGCCCTGTACCTGTGGAGCATCTGTGCTTCTCAGGCACTTTCCCTGGACTCCCTGGTGAATGCTAATATAAAGATGTGATTCATGTGCCCAACAATGTCAGACTTGACGGCTCCCCGTTTCTCACATCATGTTCTTCCAAAACGTAGAGTCCCTTGCAGCAGCCACATCCTCTGTGCTGCGTTTTCAGGGACTTTCCAACATCATGCTCACCCCCACATCCCCAGGTGGACCACCTGCAGAGGGAGGACCACCCCATTCATTCCTCCTGGCATTATATGGCATTCCTGTGGGACACTTGGTATAGAAACGTGAGTGACAATATTTAATCCAAGATATGGGAGAGAAAGAGAGGGAGAGAGGGAATTTTATGAGAGAAAGAGAGGGACACCATTTCCTGGTTCCCATGGAGATGGCATTTCTCCCAA
>NW_008473994.1:0-1245 GCF_000622305.1 Nannospalax galili | reverse complement strand
TGCTGTGTGCCCTGCTGACAGCCAGCTATTAGTATCTGTAAGCTTTTAGCTCTGAAAAATGATAGTAATTTGAGAAAGGATAAGTTCAGTAGAATTTATATGTTAATCATTTTTAGATGTATAGTGATAAATTTGCATGAAGCGTTGATTAAAAGTTTATTGCTACAACAAGATAAAACAAATTACTCAATTTTCTTTAAAATTGACAGCAAAAGGAAGTAGTGACTGAAGCCTTAAATCTTGACTAAGGGTTATATTTCCAGTTCTTGAGCATGGCTTCCGTTTAAACTGAGAGGTGTGTTTTATGAAGTCTCATTCAAAAGATCTAAAAATATTTTCCTTTAAATTGATACTTTTCAATTTGACCCTAACATGCAATCATGTAGGATTTGACAATGAATTGTATGGAATGATTTGTTCATGGGCTGGTTGCTTTCTGAGGACCAACCTCTTAAACCCAACGCTTTGGTTTAACTGATAGTTTTGTGCTATGGTAAAAGAATTCTTGTTTCTGGATAATTTATAAAAGCAGAGATTTTATTGTCCCATGGTTCTGTAGGCCTGGATGCCCTCTGCCAAGGCACACACGGGTTTGGTATCTGGTGAAGCCATGTCTAGTTCCAAGACGGCTGCTAGACCACTGCATTCCCCCAGGGGAGAAGGCTGCCCCGTGGGACAGATAAGCAGGAGGGCAAAGAAGGAGGTAGGACTGAACCTGTCCTTCATAAGGAATGTGCTCCTGTGATGAAGACAGGGGTCTCTGAGCCCCATGATTCAGACGTGTCGTCAAGATCCGTATTTTATACCTCCACATTGAGGGTTATGTTGCAAACACAGGAACTTCTGGGACACACTGGACTCAGTGGTATTATCTCCAAAATGACAAGTCTGCCTGCTGATGGGGGATCTCATGTGGGAATCTGATGCCATACCGCAGTGCTAAGTGAAAAGCCTGTTTTTAACTAAGGCCAGGTTGCTGGTGGAGGTGAGAGTCTCGATCTAGGTGGTAGACGCTGCAGGGAGACACTGACAGCGCCCTTCCCAAACAAGAACAGTGGAGAAGGAAGGCCTGTGCAAAAGGACTACATCAAGAATTTTAAAAGGAAAACCAACAGGAGAGATACTGCCCACACACACTTCCTATGACTTCCACTTTGTAGCCAATGTATTGATCTCAGGAGTAACTGATCCACAGGGACTTCCAGGGACAGCACATGTAGTAGTTTAATCCACAGGATGTGTTCT
>NW_008473993.1:0-1244 GCF_000622305.1 Nannospalax galili | reverse complement strand
ATGTCATCAGCAAAATACACTCAGGATTGCAAATTTACATGAAAGTTTGTTACCAAGTATCTCCAGATAAACTGTGATTCCCTTAACAGTGTACCAAACCCTTGATACACGAACACTAAAAGGGATGTTAAGGAAAATAAGAGTGCTACGTTTTCAGACTTAAGGTTAGAGAACTGCCTGCAGTAGTCATCGAACATGTTTAAATTCATGTGATTGTTAAAAGAGTTGAAGGCACGTTTATTTTATAAACAGTTTTGTAGTAAATGTCACAAGCTCAGTTTTCTGATTCCAGGGACAACTAAAACTCATCTGAAAAATAGAGACAAAAGCAATGTCTGAGTGGTAGTTTTATCAATATGCCGGGGAAAGGAAGTGGAAAGAGTCACTGTTTTTGGTAACAAATGACATTAGGAAAGAGGCCAGCAGGCCAGTTGTTAGTAATTCTTTCCCTTGAGATGCTATGGGTAACATGGTCACAATCCATTGTTGTGGAACACGGTAAAATAAACGAGGGATGCCTTCTCTGATGGGAGTCTTGTTGGATTTTCATTGTTTCCCAATCTATAATCCGGACATCTTACACAAATTCCTCTATCACCTCTGCAAAGATAGAATCTCTCTCCTGAGAAGAGAAAAAAATGCAGCAAAAACTTGTTCATTTGCTCCATGGAGATGGCAATGGTTTAGGTAGCATTTGAGTCTGTCTGCCAAATGTTCAAACTAGAAGCCTGGGCCTCAGAGGGGTAATACTGAGAGACAGTGGGATTGCTAAGTGATGAGGTATAGAGGGAGGTAATTCAGCTGTTGAAAGTCCTGCTCCTACCGGGTTAATGTAACTCTCATTAAACTCCAGTTAGTTTCCCCAAGAGTGGACTGTTTATCAAGAGTAAGCCTGGCTTTCTTTCCCTGTGTGTGCCCAGCTCCTGCTTCTTACTATGCTGTGATGCAACCAGCCAGCCTCTCCAGGATGCTATACTGTGTGGACCTTCTATCCCCCTGAATCATGAACCAAATAAATCTTGTTACTTCATAAAACACCTAGCTTCCAATACGTTCCTAAAGTAACAGAAAACAGACCAGGACAGTGCTACCCATAAGAAAGGTACCACATTCTAAGTACAGAATATTTATCTTTATCAGGGAAGCTGAATAGTAAACAAACCTGTGATTTAAATAGTTTTATCACTGCATTCTTAGCCAGGGACTTTAAGGGTAGTGCTCTGAAAATATATTAAAGATAATTA
>NW_008473992.1:0-1245 GCF_000622305.1 Nannospalax galili | reverse complement strand
TATCTCATCCCAAAGGTGAGCTTGTTTCTTCTCTGCTTCCCCTCTGTATTCTTGATATTCCCAAATTCATATGAGGTTTCAATACTCCACCAGTGCAGGATGAGAGAAATACAAACATATTACTTTTGGGTACTTTAGTGAACTCCTGTTATTTTATGTTTGGGGGTATCATTCTATAGCAGGCATGGTATGTGGTGATGTGAATCTTCCAAGTTTTGTTATGCCTTCTAGGTATTGTGTTGGCAATGTTTAGGTATTTATATTTCCATGTAAATGTTCCAACTTTTTGTTAATTCCCCAAAACACTTTTTTGGATTTTTTATCCTTATGACAGTAAATCTTCAAATAATTTGAAGAAATCGATATTCTGAAATTTTAGATTCATCAAAAAGCATATGCTTTCTCTATAATGTTTTATTTTCATTGATGTAGCTTATAAATATTTTCTTAGAGATATCCTAAATAATATTTTCTTGTTATAATTTTTAATGCTCTGTTCTTTTTACCTGGTGTATGAAATAATTAATTCAATCATTTTGTTGATTTGATTTTTTATAAAGCCTTTTTAATTTCATATAAGAGTTCTTTATCAAATTTAGATCCTCTCCCCCATCCTTGCCTCCCCCATCTCCCCAGCAGACCCCATGTATCCAGCCATACATGTTAAGTCCTATTCATTCAAGCATTTGTACCAAGATGTACTTCAGTGTAAATTCATCCACTGGAGTCTAGTCAGCCCATTCAGTGATCATAAATCCCTCACCCAGCAGTGGTAAGTCTCCAACGATTTTCAGGATAGTGCCAGCCAGGCACCCATTTCTCTTCTCCACTTTGGGCCCTGTTCAATTGAGTTGACATGGGTCCTGCGCTTGATATCACCATTGCCACAAGTTCATATGTGCAAGCTTCCAGTGGCCTGCAGCCTCTGCTTCCTTGTATTCATGAACCAGCCCTGGCTCTTATAATCTTTCTGTGCCCTCTTTTGCAATGGCCCCTGAGCTTTGGTGGATGAGGTTCTGTATGAGTCCTATCTTATACTCTGTAACCTCTTATTCTTTAAAACTTGGTCACTTGTGGCCTTCTGTGTGTACCACACTCTGTTGTTTAAGCAAGCTTTACTGGTGAGAGTTAATGGGTGCATTAGTTTTCTTTCTACCCTTTGTTCTGCTATGTTCCATGTGTCTTAGGTGTAGAGGTTCAAATGTGGATGTATTGCCTAATACTGGGCATCTCTCAGATGTATAT
>NW_008473991.1:0-1244 GCF_000622305.1 Nannospalax galili | reverse complement strand
GAGGTTCTGTATTAATCACTGAGTTTTGCACAAAGAAACTTCTCTGATGAGATCAAAAAGCTTAACTGATCTATGGGTAGAAAGACAAAATTTTTCTGGACTTGATGGTACATTCCTTTATTCCTAGCACTTAGAAGGCAGAGACAGGCAGATCTCAATGAGATAGAGATCATTCTGGTCTACATAGGAAATTCAAAGAGATCCAGGGCTACAGGAAGACCCTGTTTCAAAAATGCTCCCCCTAAAGGAAGATACAAATTTAGAGATCAGTTTCACATTTTGTGCATTTAGCAGAATAATAGTAGTAGATTTAACACTGGGACCTATGAACTCCCCAAACATGGGTCCTTGGCTGTATTTATAGGAGTAACCATGTGTTCCTTTAAGTGGTGTGGGCCTTCAAGCTAATTAGAAAGCAATTATTTATCCTAATAACACCTGGGTCAATATTTCATCCATGGCTATATCTTGCCACCATGGTCAGTATGATCCAGTACCCTATAGTACAACTGCCAAACGGTCATTTTTTATATGTACAAGAACACATTGTCTGCACACCATGTTTTAACCTGCTCATGGAGCTATGTTTAATGTTATTCCAAATAAAGAAAATAAGAGGTTATCTAACACTCATGCCAGTAAAAATTAGTTTAAGAGTCAATAGTGAATGACCATATAGAATAATAAATATACTAAGGCCAAATACAGATAACTGAAAGGCATCTTCTCCCATTGTTCATATGTGTGAAGATGAATAAATTTTAGGCTTTCTTAACTTGGTTCACCATACACTATATGGTACAATAGCAGCAACAAGCTGAAAGAATTGTTGAGGGTCCCAAACAGGGTTGAAGTCCAGTATCCAAGTCACTCAGCAAAGTGGCATCTACAGAGAGCTGAATCAGTGCTCTGATGAGCACAAAAAAGTAAGGCGATCTGAGAGCTGGAAATTTCTTTTGACTATCAGAAACCAAACTATTCAGTTAAGGAGAAAATCTGGTCAGTAATTGAAAATACATGAAATTAGAAAACATTAAACAGAAACCGAAGAGATGGCTGCTCTTACAGATGACCCAGGTTCCAGTTCCCAGCACCCAGATCGCATTCAAAATGCATTCATAACTCCAGTTCCAGGGGATCTGACTACATCTTTTGACCTCCACAGGTATTGCACAAAATGGGTCCACTTACATACATACAGGAAATATACTCATACACTTAATATATATATAGATATATATTTA
>NW_008473990.1:0-1244 GCF_000622305.1 Nannospalax galili | reverse complement strand
GGTTAAAACAGTAAAAACATTTGTAATGTATTTCAAATTACTCTTTAATAAGGCTGTCCAAATTTTTATTCTCATTTATTCCCATATGAGGACTCCTCTACAAATTCTCAAAGACCCTAGCTGTTAAATCTTGACCAATCATATTGTTGAAACACAACCTCACTGGTTTTTAAAATTATTTTTTGCTAACGATGAGGTAGAACATTTCATCATTTTGCTGTGTATTCATATTTTTCTGGTGTGTTTTATCTTTTTGTATTTCTTGCCCTTTTTTCCTTATTGATTTGTCTTATTTATCTAAAGAAAGAAATATTTTTCCATTTTGTGTGTGTGCGTGCTTGTGTGTGTGTGTATTTCAAATATTTGCTACTTTGTCATTACCCTTCCAATGCATGATATATTACATTCCATGCATGGTATATTTTAATTAGTAGAAATATTTTTTTATTTTAGATAGGTGTGTCTATCAATCACTTTCTTGTTCCAATGCCTTTTACTAAATAATCTATCCATCTTCAAATGTTTGAAATTCTCCCTTTATCATTTGCTCAGTTTCCTGATATACAGCTCTTGGCTCTTTTTCAGAACTTTCTGTTCAGTCAAGAATGAGATTGTACCCAGCAGACCACTCATGTGGAAAATAAGAAGTGGAACATGACTATGATTCACTTCCCTCCCCGCCCACCGCCCTCCCTTCCCATTGTTTTAAGTGCCCATATGAAACCTTCACCCTCAAATCTAATTTTTCTTGCAGAACACGAGCCTGATAAACACCAAGAAGAAACTGGAGGCTGACCTGGCTCAGTGCCAGGCAGAGGTGGAAAACTCCATCCAGGAGTCCAGGAACGCAGAGGAGAAGGCCAAGAAGGCCATCACTGATGTGAGCATCATTCTTTACACAGATGGTGATGGGAGAGGAGAAAGGGGATCCAAGCCAGGGCATGACAACTGGGTTTCATCTATTCTGAGCATAGCCAGTCAGTGAAGGCTTCCTGGATATCAGGAGACACTGTCATTAGAGAGGTAAAGTGGAACATGAGGACTAGAGAGGAGATTCAGCATGAAGCACAAGTCCAACCCCAACAACATTACCAGATGCTCAGGGTGGTGCTGCGTGGGTAGCCCATTGATTTATCCTGTGAACTGACCAGGCGGCCATGATGGCGGAGGAGTTGAAGAAGGAGCAGGACACTAGCGCCCACCTGGAGCGGATGAAGAAGAACCTGGAGCAGACAGTGAAGGAC
>NW_008473989.1:0-1243 GCF_000622305.1 Nannospalax galili | reverse complement strand
CTTCTACATTCAAGGTGAAGAAACACATGACTCTGATGAACTGAAGTATAAAATAAACAAGCAACAAGGACTCTCAGGACAAAGAACAAAAGAGGGAAGGCACTTTAAGGGATTAAAAATATTTAAATTTAGCTGGGTGTGTTGATGCCTTTAATCCTAGCACTTGGGAGACAGAGGCAAGCAGATCTCCAGGAGTTGGAGGCCAGCCTAGTCTACATAATGAGTTTGAGGTCAACCAGAGTTACATAGTGAGACTTTGTCTCAAAAAAATTTTTAATATTGTAATTCAATGACTCCTTCACTGAAATTGACTAGACTTTTTGTAATGCCAAGTGAATATTTTTGACCTGGGACCATGAGGAGGAAATTGCAAGTGTACAAGCAAACATAGCTGATATTTTTGTTATGTGACCAAAATGAGCAGAAGTTTATTTTGTATCTACTAAATCCCATAAAGAAGAAAAAGGAAAGATTTGGGAAAAGAGAAGGAAAGAAGGTGTGGTGGCACATATACCTTTAATCCCACCACTCAGGAGGCAGAGGCAGGTGGATCTCTAAGAGATTAAGGCCAGTCTGGTCTACCTATTGAGTTCCAGAAACTCTCTCTTCAGGGTTAGGTTAAATCTAATCAAATTTCTACTGTGCGCACATTGTGTGAAGAAAGGAATTAATCCTTACTCATTCTTTATAGGTTGTATGTTTCTAGAAATCTGTCTTATCCCTCTGGGTGATACAATTCATTGGCATTAAACTGTTCATAGAAGTCTCTGGGGGAGAAGAGAGAGAAAAAGAGAGATGTTGATTAAAAGGACAAATTGCAAAGTGTTTCAGTTATATAGAAAAATAATATGAAGTGGTCCACTGCCCACAACGGTAACCATATGAAGGCTCATTCAGAAATTGCTAGTAGGTTTTACATGTCCTCACCACAAAAATAAAGATGTGATAGATTTGCTCATTAGGCTTATTTACTCATCCCAGAATGGAAACATACTTCTAAAATCACATTATATCCCATAAGTATATTCAATTATTATATGTCAATTAAAATTAAAATTTTTAAAATGAAGAAGTTCATTTTCCCAGTTCTATGCTGGGTTACTATAGGGAATCCTTTGGGCCACCCTGGCCAATAACTCAAAAGAAGGTATCTCCAACCTGGCATTGGTGCTTGTTATGTAACCTTTAGCTGTACATATGGACTCTTAAGAAATTATATTAGCCCCTTTAATCTTTGGTTATA
>NW_008473988.1:0-1244 GCF_000622305.1 Nannospalax galili | reverse complement strand
AGCTCCTGTCCCCACACTTTTGTGGAAGCACCTTAGACACTAGCCATTGGTGCTGTTTTTGAGACCAGATCTCATTCCATAACCCAGGCTGCCCTGGAATTCACTATGCAGTCCATGCTAAGCTTTGAACTCCTAGCAATCCTCCTGCCTCAGTCTCCCAAGAGGGCTAAATGCCTTTTACTTAAGGATGAAAACTTCCAAAAGACCTGTTAGTCTCTAGCACCACCTGGCCACGAGCTCTCCAGTTCTCTCCACTCAGGTCACAGGACCATCCTCGGTGTCCCAACCTCTCCCACTATGGGGACTGCACAGCCTGCTCCCCGTGCCTGGAGCACCCTGTCTCTTCTCTAGCTGGTTAACAAAAGCCCACGTACCCTCAGATCCCATCTGAGCACAATCCCCAGGGAAGCCTTCCCTAGACCAGGCCAGGCTGCAAGGCATCTGCCTTGTCCCCTCCTGGGGACTGGCAGAGTGGTGCACCTGTACTGGAAGATTCTTAGCATGTGTTCACAGTGAGACCTGGAAGGGCAGACTGTGAACAGAGGACAGCACACTGGGAGGGCTCCAGCTTTGGCGTTTTCCCAGAGCTCACCCTGGCTGTAGATACATGTAAATTACCTACTTGCAGGACATTGACCAAAACCATGGAGTTGGTCACGTGGCCGTAAAGCTGCCGCTGCTTGGCAGCAAAGGACAGATTGATGAGAGTCCAGGCAACGATTCCCGGGCGTCCGTTGAAGAACAGCTTGAAGTCAAACCACTTTCCAATCCTGGGGTTAAACTCGATGCCCATCATGTAGTTGTAGAAGAAATTGCCTGTGAATTTGCTTTAAAATATAAACAAAAGACACATTTAATCAACTGGCAGCCTGTCCCACCACACACAGCTTTCCACATCTTTGTGACTCGGTGCTTGAGCACTAGCAGGTGAAGGAGGCAGCCGGGTGCAGCTGGCTGTGGCAGCAAAGGTCCCCACGGTGGAGGCACGCCAGCCCTGCCCATGGCCCCACACACACTCACTCCAAGTAAGCTGTGTCAACAGAGACAACAGCACACAGGAGCGCACACATTCAGCAGCAAGTGATGACACTAAGTCATAGGACAGGGCATTGTGCTCACAGCCTGAGCTCCAGGCCCCTCTCTCCTCAACAAGTCTTGGTCACCTGGCCCCAGAGCAGTGCTACACGCCAAACGGAAGCAGAGAATCAGCCCAGATAGCCTGCGTGGAGACCCTTGCTAGGTAC
>NW_008473987.1:0-1244 GCF_000622305.1 Nannospalax galili | reverse complement strand
TCCTCCATGGTCTCTGCTTCAGTTCCTGCCTCCAAGTTCCTGCCCTGAGTTTCTGCCTTGGCCTCCCTTGATGCGGGACTGTGAGCTGTAAGCCAAATAAACCCTTCCCTCTCAAGTGCTTTTTGGTCAGTGCCTCATCACAGCCACCGACAGCAAACTAGACCCCTGGCTTTTTAATGTGCAATCTGGGAGGTGAAACTCAGGTCCTCAGGCTTGGAGGGCAAGCAGTCTGCCCACTGAGCATCTCCCCAGCCCTGGAATGGTCTTCGGAGCTCAGTTCCTTGGGTCCTGCTGGCTTTGTTCCTACTATCCTGAATTCCAGGACCACCTCTATAAAGGACACGCTGTGCCGCCTTCCTGGCCTCCTGGTCCTCATACACAGACTCCTCTAGGTCTTTTGTAGCAGCCATCTGGTTTTTGCTGCTTCTAGTGGGCAGAACCAGCTGTGGCCTTTGCTGACAGCTTCTCTCCCCTGTCCTCACCCTGTCTGATTAGCCTGGTCTGAGAATCTGCCCCGTGAGGACCAGCCTTGCTTGCTGTCTCTGTCTGGCCTTGGCGATGGGGAGTCCTTCCTCAAGGGACAGTTTGTACCTGAGCTGACTCAAGTCAAAGGGTGGCCTGGTCTTGCTTGTCTCGATCTGCGGTTCCCTAGCTATTCCTCAACCCTACCACAGTTGCCTTGGCAGCAGCAGTCCCTGGGGCCTGCTGGGAAAATTCCATGCTCTGATTTGGCACCTGCTCCTGGTAGCGGCCGGCCGAGCTGCTGGGGAGGAATGCAGGCACGGTAAGTGAGACATTGAACTGGTTGGGGCAACAGCACAGTCCCTGTACACAAAAGGAGCCCGCAAAGCTGAGCAAAGGAAGTGACTTCTTTTTGTTCCTGTGTGAGCAATGAATCCCTGCTCCCCTACCCCAGGATGGCCTCAGTCTGGCAGGTTGGTGCTCAGATGATTTCTGATGGCCTAGTGCCAACCGCAAGGCAGGCTTCAGCGCTGCCAGCTCAGCCTCCACAGAGAATCCCTTCTCTGGGGATGAGAGCTGCTGTTCCAAACCCCAGCGAGCTGGAATGCGTCCACTCCTGCCCCTCGCATGTAGGCAGTGCGCCGGGCCAGCTGAATCAGGAGAGCCGAGGGATGGCCTGTCTGTACGGGAAATGCTGGTCCTTTTTCTGAAATCTGAGGCGCAAAGTGCCATGTGGCCATGCAAGGAGCTGTGGTTCCAAAACTACTAAAGAGGAAAAAAAA
>NW_008473986.1:0-1244 GCF_000622305.1 Nannospalax galili | reverse complement strand
TGGGTGTATATACCAGTTATTCCCTAAAGATAATTGATTCTGATTGGAGAGGACAATGTTTAGAATTTGACTTTTTCACACGATGGTCATAATTCATAATTCAGTGAGTGGAATGGAATTTAAATATACTATTTGACCAATTAATTTTCTCATCACTGTAACACCCCATTGCTCCCACCATGACGCTCTGACTCACCACAGTCCTAAAAGCAATGGAGCCAAGGAACTCCAAGCTCTAAAACCATGAGTCGAATATACTGTTCTCCTTTAATTTATGTGTAAGTGCACGTATTTGCATGTAGTTGCATGTTCATGTGGATGCTAGTAGTGGGGGTGAGCTGGGGCGTGCACGTGCATTAGATCAGAGGTCAACCGGGGTGTCATTCCTCAGAAGCCCTTTGTTTATTTACTCGGGGTCTCTTATGGGCCTGGCCCTCACCGAGCAGGATAGGCTGACTGGTCAAGAAGGGCCAGGGGTCTGCCTGTTTCCATGTCCCCAGCACTAGAATTGCAACCATGGGCCTCCCCCCGAGCTTTCTTATATTGCATCAGTTCTAGGGCTCAACCTCAGGTCCTTTTGCTAGTGTGGCAGGCATGTTACTGGCTGAGCCATCTGTTCAGCTGTTCTGCTTTGCTGTCTGTTGCTGTGAT
This sequence comes from Nannospalax galili, assembly GCF_000622305.1. Lineage (NCBI taxonomy): Eukaryota > Metazoa > Chordata > Mammalia > Rodentia > Spalacidae > Nannospalax > Nannospalax galili. The sequence goes on along the minus strand of NW_008473986.1, from coordinate 593 downwards.
AAACACCATGACCAAAACCAACGTAGGGAGGAAAGGGCTTATTCAGCTTATAGTTACATATCACAGTCTATTGGTGAGGAATTTAAGCGCAGTAGATCAAGCAGGAACTACAGAGGGGCCTTGGTGTTTACCGGCTCACGCCCCAGCACAGCATCAGCCACCATCCATACACAGCCCAGGCTCACCTGCCTAGGGATGGTACCACCCACAGTGGGCTCTTACAACAATTAACCATCAAGACGGTGTCCCACAGATATGACCACAGGCCAGTCTGATAGGCAAAATTGAACTGAGGTTGACTAGGTATGTCAAGTCGACATCTAAAATTAGGCCTAATTTTTTGGGTTAGGTATTTTCTTTCTACACTGACAAATCTTAGCTGGACCACTCCGGGTGTCTTTGAACAAGTTGCATGGGACCTCTTTCCATATCACCTTTTCATCTATTAAAAGGGTATTAAGAAGCATCTATTTACAGGATGCTTTGGAATAAATGAGTGATGAATGAGAGTATTCAATTTACCAGCAGGCAGGTTGCGATGCAGGAGAAGGAATCTCAAGTATCTTTAAGTACAACCCCAGCCAGCAGAACTG
>NW_008473985.1:0-1244 GCF_000622305.1 Nannospalax galili | reverse complement strand
TCTCTCTCTCTCTCTTTGTGGTCAGATTGCTCCACTGCATTTGCGGATATGTCCTCTATTCCCATGATGTTGAAGCCTCAACTGAAAATTATTTTTCATGTGAGCCCTGCCAGCCCATTGCTATGCCCTGCATGTGAGCACAATAAAGACAATGGAGTCAAGTGTTACTGTGTGATGAATGTTGTGTTTTATGGAAACAAGAATATGAATAGGAAGAAAAGGAGGAGGAAGAAGGGGGAGAGGAGGAGAAGGTAAAAGAAAAAGGAGAAAGAAGAGCAGGAAGAGGAGGGAATGGGGACAAAAGCAATAGAGTAAGGAGAAGGCAAGATTTCAGTCTAACTGGTAAGGACAGGGTCTTCTCAGACTTGATGTATCTGGTTGGTCATACTTGGAAGGTAACTATTTTTCGGAACCTTCTTTTTCTAGTGGGCATATGCTTCAGAAATAATGTGCATAACACATTAAAGAAGACAAGCCCGATGCTGGACATAAAAATCACATTCAAAGTTTTGAGGCTGCTAAATCCATATTCAAGGAAAAAATGCCCTGTTGAAATTGAGAATCATGATGTGGAGGGCCACATAGGCACAGGCAAATGTGCAAGGCAAGCAGAGAAATTTTCTGAGAGATGAGCCTGTTTTCTTTTTCACAACCAGAGGGAAGTGGGCAAAAATAAAGGCAAGAACCGTGTCTGAAAAGTAATGGTCCTTTCATCTCTCCAGGTGCTTTGCAGATTATAACGCAGGCACCTAAGTTTCCTTATCTTCTTCATTGTACCCAGGGAGAAAAAAGTTGGTGCAAATTAGGGTCTGAAGGAGAGAAGTGGGAAAGGTAAACAGACCAAGCAAGGACAGGGACATGCCCAGGCCAAAAAGACTATTGTGTCCACAGCCATTTAGATTACCCTGGCAAACACTTGGTTCTCTGTGTACTGATAGGGGATTTCAACCACTGCAGTTAAACTAATGGGCTCTCCTCTCCTTGCTTCCATGTACTCTAATATGATGCTCAAGGTTGGAGCTAACACTTGCTTCTCTACTGCAGTCACATGTTCTGGTAAATAAGTGGGGCCCAGATTCATGGAGGGGATGAGCTTAGTGGACTGATTGGAAGAACCTCTTCAAGATGAGTGTCAGCTGGAAAGAAATAGCGACTGAAGTATCACTAGCTTTAGGAAAGGAAGTGTATTTTATCAGACTACATTCTATTACCCACTTTCCTTTGCAGTTCAATATCTCCACTGA
>NW_008473984.1:0-1244 GCF_000622305.1 Nannospalax galili | reverse complement strand
GCATGAACAATACATAAATAAAAATTTTAAACAATATATGTTTGAAGATCTCAAGCAAAACGTGTTTCAAAATCAATCCAGTTTATCTTGAAGACCTCTAAATAATATTGCATAAAAATCATTAAATACTGATACTAGTAAAAAGATGCAATATAATTATTGTTCTTAATTGGGCAATATGCATGTAACACAAATGTGAATGGTCAAATATTAAGAACTGTGGGGTGCATGAAGAAACATGACTGAGTTTTGACTGTGGCTATGAAGCGTATTGTATTTTTTGTTCAGGATCAGTTTTGAGGACACAGAAAGACAGGTTGTCTATTTTAATTGAGCATCTGTGGCCTAACATGTACCTGCTGGATGGGCTTACATAGGCCCCAGGAGTTGGTCCAGTGGACAGAGAACCTGCCTCAGTCTCCCAAGCTAAATTCATCTAAAGGCTGGAAAGGAAACTTCCAACATCTTCCACTTTCTATTCTTTGAGACTAACACAAAGGTGACGTGAGTCTAAGATGCAAGATGCATATTCTCAGGAGGATGTGAAGTGGGAGATAAGGGTCACAATAGCTAGTCAATCACCAGGGCTTATAAGAAAATGAGCACACTTGTGCTTCGATGTACTAAAATCATGTTCGACTATTTTTAAATTACAATTGTGTGTGTGCACACACATGCACAAGCCACATTGGAATCTAGAGGAAAGCAGTCAACTGTGGGATCAGTCTTCTCCTTCAGCATCGAGTCCCAGGTTTTGTACTCAGGCTGCTGGGCTTGGTCCCAAGTGTCTTAATCTACTTAGCCATTTGGTCAGTCCCTGCAGCCAGATTTCAGATTTGACATTTTGTGGTATCTCTTTAGTGAATTTTCCTCATCTCAATAATAGGAGAGTGATGTTCTTCATTTTTTAAAGTCGTGTGCACCACTTGATTAACTATTCAAAACTTCAGTGGACTGAGTAGCACAGTGTTGTGAGCACACTGTCAGAAACATGGATGGTCATGTTCATGTCTTCCCACAGTATAGAATTTATGGAATAACAGTACATTCACAAGCTGCATCGGTTTCACTGGCAGCAATTTTTCAAGTGGCCCTGATTTTCCCTGATCAGAAGCCAAGGAAAACACAGCTTCTTTTATTGCAGTTTGACTACTAACACTAACTCTCAGATCACACATTACTCAGTAAATTTATCTATATATGTGCTTATGTGGGTTTCATAATCACTAAAATGGGGTAAAAAA
>NW_008473983.1:0-1244 GCF_000622305.1 Nannospalax galili | reverse complement strand
CCTCTTCTGACCTCGGCATCCATTGCATCACAGGGGTGCACTTACATACGTGCAGGCAATACATGCATACACGTAAGATAAAAATAATTGACAAAGTGTTTTTAAACCCAAGATATGATCAGTAGAATACTGAAACATATAAAAAGCATAACAGATAATTACAATGTAGTGTTCATTTGATTGACAAATTCTGTCCGAGTTTCCAAACCTGGGTTTCTTCCTTTTGCATTGCGCTTTCCTGCAGAATCCCAGGCAAGCTGTGTAGGACACCGTGTGCACTGTCATGTACCAGAGCAAGCCTCTCACTTCCTTTTCCCTCCTATTTGCCCCTCTCTTCTGCTGGCATTCTAAAGCAAACACAAACACATCATTTCATTTTCTTAACAGCTTTGTATAGGTCTAAAACCAGCAGCTTTAACTCCCTGGCTGTCTTTTTTTCTCTATATAATAGGAAAATACTGATAGTACATCTGCAATTTACCACACATTTGAAGACAATTTCTCCTTTACGTGGAGGTTTTCACGCACAATTAAAATGTAAAGCGATATTTCATAATTCATCCAGATTAACTTTTAAAAATTCATACAATACTAGTGTTGTCATGAGGCACTTTACACACGTGTATTTCATTTCCTGTTTGCACCCTTCAGCCTACACGGTAAACTTGTCATTTCCCAGTCCATGCAGGAAGCTGTACATTATAATTTCTCAGAAGATAAGAGATTCTTATCTAGGAAATGACATCTCCTGACAAGTTTCTCTTCCGGTTTTCTAAGACTGTTAAACCTAGAACAGATCATAGGATTTCTCAGATACAAAGATCCTCTCGTCCTTATTTTAGTCTCATACGTTAGTTTTGGAGTAACGACCTGCGCCTTTGGTCTACGCTTCCAGAACACAAGCGGCATTACTGGCAAAGGACTTTATGGTTTGGGGGGCCTCTGGAGCCTGTCTGTCCAACAGCTCATAGAGTTTCAACCCACCCCTGGCACTCGGATTTTCAGATAAAGGAATAACTTTTTGAACGCTATGTCAATTACAGTGTGGGAATGAAATGTGAGTTGCGGTAATTCATATGGAGACTGAAATTTTAATGCAGAGTGAGGCTTCAAAGACATAAGAAGTCGACAACCTGACTACCTCTGTCTTTTACCCGTGTCAGGACGTGAATTCTTCAGGGCAACAAGAATGCACAGGAGCAAGTCTTTCTGTGGTTGTGAGCTAAAGCGTTCCATGGAGTGCC
>NW_008473982.1:0-1244 GCF_000622305.1 Nannospalax galili | reverse complement strand
CCATGTGGGTGCTGGGAACCAAACCTAGGTTCTCTGCAAGAGCAGCCAGTGATCTTAACTGCTGAGCCATCTCTCTATCCACAAATTTATTTTATTTTAATCAAATTTATATCCACTCTCCAATGAACACTGTGTCCCCAAAATTTCATATCTTCTACTATATGTGTGCTTGTATAAAGCACACAGAGCCAAAACTGAGCTTGTATCACTAAATGCCTTTCGATGTGGATCATGCAATGGAGCCTGGTCAAACTACCAAGAGTCTCACCCGTAAATGAGACTGACTAACTCTCTTCCTCTTAGGAGCCATCAGTTGCCAATAGTCCCTCAGATAGAGGAGGGGTTACTTACCCACCTCCACAAATCCATGCTGGGATTTTGTCTGTCTGGAACCTAAGTAGAGCTCGTAAATGTTGTAACCACTGCTGTTAATTCATATGAATAACTCCCCTGCTGTCTGGTAAACTCTTTCTTTGTGGTCATCCAATACCTCTGATTCTTACAATCTCTCTGCCCTCTCTTTCTCAAAGATCTTGTGGTCCTGAGGCACTGAAATTTCATGTAGATTTCCTATTCAGGGATAAGCAGCCTCTTATTCTCTGCATGTTGGTCTGTTGTGTGTCTGTGTCTTAATCATTCGCTGCATGAGGAAGCTTCTCTTATGAGAGATAAGAGATATATTAATCTGTGGGTATAATAATAAGCCATTAGGAGCTGGTTTCATATTATACCTATTTAGCAGAATGATTGTATTAGGTTCTCCCCTATGGCCTGTGGCCTGTCTAGTCACAGATTTATGGGCTCCATTTTATGAAGCACAGCTAAAATTCAATTAGGAAGTGGTTGGTTACTCTCATAGTATTTGTGCCACTATTACACAAGTGGGTATATGCTCCCAGGCCTGTTTTTGTTGTAGTTCACAGCCCTCACACTGGATATGGCTAATGATTATCTTTCTCTTCCAGGAGCATGCAGACCACCTTCTAGCAATATAAAAGCTAATCAGTAGACATGAGACTTTGGAGTATCAGCTTGGTTTCTTCTTTGTTTTAGAGTTCATGTATGTAGTGTCTTCAGCAACAGGGCCTTATCAAGTACTGGTGTGTAACCAAGATCAGAGGCAGAAACCAGGATTGTTTAAGGCTCTTTGGGATTCCTCTTCAACAACTTCAAAAGAGGTAGTCTATTCCTGGTATTGGGCTTTTACTTTGCTAGTCTGTGGTCGCTAGTCAGGGCAATGTCCC
>NW_008473981.1:0-1244 GCF_000622305.1 Nannospalax galili | reverse complement strand
AAATAAACCCTTTCCTCCTCAAGTTGGTATCGGTCAGAGTGTTTTGTCACATCAATTGAAAGCAATCTAGAACATTTTGGAAGGCAAAGAAATCCTGGCCAGGGCAATGGTGTCTCCTATATGTCTCTGACCTCTCTTCTTATGCTCTGACACATGCGCAGGCCTGCTCAGGTCCCAACTTGCTGGTGTGAGGGGCTCATTCTACAGAAGTAGGCAGGCACTGGCTCTGGAAGCTGGGGCAGGGCCTAGAGCTAGGGGAACCTACCTTAGACATGGAAGCAGCCTTGAGGGCCAATTCAGAATGGACACCAAGGAGAGGCCACAGAAAGAAGCTCAGAGCTGGCCAGCCTAGCCTCAGCATCCTGCCCAGGAAGAAACCATGGGACCAGGGACTTGTGGGCATCACAGAAACAGGGTTAGTAGTTAAAGTCTTATAGAGCTATAACCCATGTCTACCATCCCAGCACTCAGGAAGTGGAGGCAGGAGGAACAGAAGTTCAAAGCAACCCTGGCTACATAGTGAGTTCATGGCCACCCTGGGCTACATGAGGCCCTGTCTTAAAAAAATAAATAAAAAGCCCTACTTACCCATGAGTTGTGGAAGCTTAAGGTCCAAACAATGTATCTGGTTGGTAGTCTTCCTGTTGAGAGCTAGTCCCCAAGGATAGAGGACACCACATGGCAAGAGATGGGAGAGTATGTAGAGAAGAGAGAGGGAGAGGGAAGGAGGAGAGAGAAAGAAAGAGAGAGAGAGAACTCTTTTTGAGAGGAATTTTGACAGGAAAGGTGGTATACACCTATAATCTCAGCACCTGAGGCTGGAGACTAAGACCAGAATTAAGAGTTTGAGGCCTGCTTGGATACTTAAAGTGAGACCCTGTCGAGAGAGAGACAGAGACAGACAGAGGGAGGCAGTGCTGAGGAGATAGCTCAGTTGATAAAGTACTTGTCTCAAAGGCATTAAGACCTGAATTTGGTCCCCACAGCCCATGAAAAAGATCCAGCTGTGGGGCTGGAGAGATGCTCAGCCGTTAAGTGCAGTGGCTGCTCTTGCAGAGGACTCAGGTTTGGTTCCCAGCACTCACATGACAGCTACCAACCATCTCTAACTCCAGTTCCAAGGGATCTGGTTCCCTCTTCTGGCCTCCATACACATGCAGGCAAAACACTCATACACATTTTTTTTTTAAGATTGCTGTGGTCTCAGGAGATCATTCAGTGGGCAAAGTGCTCGGCAGATAAGT
>NW_008473980.1:0-1207 GCF_000622305.1 Nannospalax galili | reverse complement strand
TGTGTGTGTGTGTGTGTGTGTGTGTGTGTGTGTGTGTGTGTGTAATACTGCTAATTTTAAACTGAAATTAATACCTGTGCAAACTTCCATGTTTGTACCCATTAGGCAGCTCTGTCACCTACATGTAACTTTCTTCAGTTTAAAGAATACTGAACTATAATGAGTTAAGAGACTTTCTATTTATGTTTAAACAGAACTAAAAATATAGTGGAGAAGGCTTGAGATTTTGGGTGATACTGATAGAACCATGGTCAGCAAGTTTCCATCGAGTATTAATTCTCTTAGTTGAAATGGTGAGTAGTTCCTTTGTCAAATTTTATTTCTTAAAGGTTGCTAGTGTGGAGCTAAACTGCCTAAAAGGCTTGGGTGTTGAATGGTTGATCCCCAGCCTGTGGCCCTGTTGGGAGGTCATGAAACCTTTGGGAGATAGGCCTTGGTGAAATGAAGTTAGAGGATAACTAAGTGCCCTTGAAGAGGGTATTGGACTCATGGCCCCTTCCACTTGTCAGTTTGGTTCCCGACAACTCCAAGGTGACAGGCCTCCTCCATCTTGTTCTCCAACATGGTGTACTGGGCCATCTCTAGACCAAAGCAAGGCCAACTTGCTATGGACCTCTGAACTCTTCAGCCTAGGAAAACTTTTCTTCCTTTTAGTTTGTTCACCTCATGTGTTTATCACAAGAGACAGAAAGGTGACTAATATGGGAGTGTGAACATTAATTCATTAACTGCTTTCTGCTTGTAGGTTCCATAATAAGACTCTTTAGAGGAAGGTAGCTCCTACAGGCTTTAAAGCAAAACAGTGTTTCTCATTGGTTTTCCTCTAAAGTATATTATACCCAGTGCGGTATATATTGTTGTCATGAGGATTATTTTTAATATTCATGCTCCAATTAATCAGTATGGTAATGGGCTGATCTGGAAATACCTGTTGATCTTTCAAAACATGTAACATTGAAAACCCCAAGCCAAGGTGCTCAACAAAGTGTGTAGTCTTGAATAGCAAACTTGATTCTAAGGAGGGGGAAAGTTTATCTAAGGATCATAGATAAGCAACCTACTTTCCTGAAATCTTTGAATCTTAAACTTGGGTTAAGTCAAGGCACTGGGGCATATTAATTTAGTTCCTTGTAGAAATTTTTTTTTTAGTCTTTTCGAGACAAGGTCTCCCTGTAGCCCCAGCTGTCCTGGAACTCACTATGTAGAC
>NW_008473979.1:0-1244 GCF_000622305.1 Nannospalax galili | reverse complement strand
CACAGAGTAAGGTAGGATGAACCAGGAACTTGAGGGTGGATTTCTTTGTGGCATTTGTTGCTGTTTCCAGTGTGTGGCAGACATTGCCAAGAAATGTTTATCGAATGATTGATTTGGTCACATGGATTGAAGCATGGGTTGGGGCAGGGAGTTGGACTAGGGTGGCTTTTTAAATTGGTTTACAGTTCTAAAACTTTATCGGTCTTTGAACTTGATAGTAGTCTTTTTCTTTTAATGAATTAATTCTGTCTAACTTTAGCCATTTCAGACAAATATCGCCTGAAAGAGAAAGCAAAAGAAATGTCTTCCTCTGAATTAACTGTCTTTGGAGAAGGAAATTGGGTTCTTCTGGAAGGGTGGAATATTCCACCTCCTCATCCCCAGCACAGGAGGAGGGAAGTCCCTTTCCTATTAGACAAATCTGAGATTTTAATGGGCTTGACTTTCTGAGGCTTGAACTAACTCCAGTCTTTCCCACAGATGACATTGGTGTCTTTGAAGAGAGAGCATGGTAGGATAGATTAGAGGGAGGAAACACAGACATGGGGCACGATTTCCCAGTTACATAGGGCGGTGTGATATTCAGCCATCCCTTCCTCTCTGATGCTCTAGTCTCCTTAGGGTTCTCTCTGTAGACACTGCTGAACTACTTATCTGCTATGCTTCCTTGGGTAGAGGGAGGATCTGAGCTGGGAGAACCTTAAATTACGTTGTCAAATTAGATGGCACAAAGAAGTGGCATGGAGATGGAAACCAGAGCTCTCCAAGATAGCAGCCAGGGGAAAAGAGGTTATAAATAAGGCACAGGCATCACCATTTGAATGCTCTGTCCTTGAAATTTGTACATGGGTTCCATGTTGGTGGCAGTCAGCCAAAGACTTGCTGACAGATTCATTTCTTTACCTTGCCTGGCATGAAACTGTCCTCTGCCTTATACCTGCCAGCAGCCCATTCACAGCTCCTGGTCTTTTAATCTATTCTCTCCTTTTGGTCCAAGAAGATAAGCTGTGTATAGACTGAGTTTCCTCCTATCTTGCCAAATTCATAGGCTGTAGCCCTAGTTCCCCAGAGTGATGATATTTGGAGGTGCAAATTTGAGGAAGTAATTGGGGTTAGATGATGGGATCACTGCCCTTAATAAGAAGAGGAAGAGGGGCTGCAGAGATGGCTGGGTGTTTAAGAGCACTGGCTGTTCTTGCAGAAGACTGGGGTTCAATTCCCAGGACCCACATGGTGGCTAACAA
>NW_008473978.1:0-1242 GCF_000622305.1 Nannospalax galili | reverse complement strand
TTGTTGAATTCCTTGATCATGTTTATGATTGTTCTTTTAAATTCTGTGTCTGGGGTTATCTCTAGGGGGTTCTTCTTGTTGAACTCTTCTATAGGATTGGTGGAGTTTGGTGGGAACATACACTTTGGGTTTTCCATATTATTATTTTTCTGCTGTAATTTTGGCATGTGGATTTCTTTTGTTGCTTAGATTCAGGTATGAAACTCTAATCTTCCTTTGTTGAACTGAACTCTGCTTCTGTATTATTGGTATGTCTTGTTTGTTTTCTTATTGGGTATGTAAAGCTGGTTGGTTTGGATTGTAAATTCTCTCAGATTTTTATATTGGAGGGAACTGATGGCTTCAGATCAGCTACTCAGCAGCTCCCATAGAAGCCCAAGTCAGGTTCTAGCCAGGTATACTCAGGCTTCCTTCTAACGTCTGTACCCCTAATAGTGGCCACTAAAAGCACAATTTGGAAAATTTGCTAAGGGGAGGCCCGATTTAGGCAATCTCAGGTAGTCTGCTAAAGTCTCAGCCCCTACTGTAGGCTAGAAATCTAGCCCTGGAAAAGTGGGAAGGGCCTCATGTGGTCCCAATGCAGGGGGTTGGTCATTGGATGATTTGGGGAAGCTCACCACCATGCCCAGCCAGATTCCCAGCACTCTCAGGTGGTCTGCTAAGGTCTCAGCCCTCAGTGTAGTGCAGAGAGGTCTACCCCTTGTAAAGTGGGAGGGGTCTCATGTGGTCCCAATTAGGGGATTGGGCACCCGTGATTTGGGGAAGCTCACTACCACATGGAGGCTGGATCTACACACTCTCAGAAGGCCTGCTGAGGTCTGCACCCTACTTTAGGGCAGAAAGGTCTAGACTTTGTGAAGTGGGAGGGGCCTCATATGGTCCTGATTGATTAGGGGTTTGGAAATGGTGTGATTTGGGAAAGCTCACCTCCAAGTGGAGGCCAGATCCAGGCACTCTCAGGTGTTCTGCTAAGGTCTCAGTCTAACTGCTGTAATTTTTATGAGCAAAACATTTTTTATTATTTCAGAGACTTACAACCAGTGATCTCTTAAGCTTTTAAAAATATTTTCATTATCAAAATGTGAGCTTACATCTCCCCATGTATGCTAGCCTATAGAGTAATTATATTCTTACATAATTGAAATATTACATTGATTATTATGATGCATAAAAATGTGGAAATTAGGGGCTGGGTGGGGTGGTGCATGCCTTTAATCCCAGCACTCGGGAGGCAGAGGCAGG
>NW_008473977.1:0-1244 GCF_000622305.1 Nannospalax galili | reverse complement strand
CTCATTCTTATTTTAATATATAATAATTTTAAAACAGCCATTAGCAATGAAACAAATATTTATAATTTAAGAAATATAGCTCTTTCATAGGTGAATGCACTACAATTATTAGGCATGACACTGAAGGTCATGGAGTTTTCATAAGCTTAACTCACTGCCACAACTACTATTACTGCCAGATTTTAATTTGCTGAAAGGAAAATAAATATATTTGATAACGAAGAAGTTTCAGAACCCAAAGGTCTCTTCCAAAAATCCTTATGCAAACTTCTCACTATTTTATTCCACCCATTCATTCCCTGTTTGGGATTACATACCATATATTTACTCCACATAAACATGTCTGTTCTTACTAAGAAAAAAGCGTTTAAATTCCTGAGCTCTGTGGCAGCGGGTGCTGCCTGAAGTGGGACTGTTTATAAGCTTTATGATATTAACTGCGGCACTCAACCTCAGGCAGCATAAAGCATGCAAAAAAGAACTTTCTGTCAGTTTTATTATTTCTAAAAAGGTTCCCCTTGAAGCAGAAGAGTGACCTTGCTCTGCTGAGCTGACATATGCCACTGGATTAATGGGGGAGCCCTGCTGGAGGGACACGCACGGAAACATTACAACTCCACAAACTGGGCTGGTGGTGACCATTAATCAGAGCGGCCAAAATCATGCATCACATCCACCCATTTAAAAGTAGTAAAAATGACTTAAAAAACTTTTGGAGAATTAGCTTATTATTTGTCATTACTTGTGTTCAAGGAGATCACTGCATGACTAAAATATCCCTTGAAGAGACCTTTAGAAAGGTTACTACGTACCCAGAGGCAGACTGATGCAGAGGGCATTTAAAACTCATGGAAGTTACAGGGAGTTTATGCCCTACAGAGTCTGATAGGAAAACTACTGAATGGATTCTAGTTTCCCAACTTAATTTCTACACCTTTAATTATGATTTCATCATTACTATGAATGAATTTCACAAACGTGATAATTCTTTTATTTTTAAAATTAGAGTAATTACATTTAGTGGCAATGACACACAACTGACAAACTTTCAACAGAATTCTTCAGGGATCTAAAATTTGAGTCAACATATTACACTATTAACTACATTAGAAAGTATCTTAGGCTTAAAAATACTGTATGCCTTTTCATTATGTTGGTGTTCTTGTTTGCCTTCATTTGCCATGACAAAACACTCTCACCAGTACCAACTAGGGGAGGAAAGGGTTTATTTAGTTTATAGCTCC
>NW_008473976.1:0-1243 GCF_000622305.1 Nannospalax galili | reverse complement strand
TTAAGCACCGAGCCATCTCTCCAGCCCCTAGAACAAATATTTCTTCAATGTAACTACTGACCAAAATTATTGTGTTGAGAGATATTTAATGCTGTATAAACTTTGAGTGTTAAAAATTAAGAGGCATGGACTAGGTTATTCTCCCGGGGGAGGTGTTCTGTGGGCAGCTGTGGCCCGCTATGCATGTGCAGGGACTGTGTGGGATTCATTTCTTCACATCTCCACATCCAGTACAGGGTCAGGCCCAGTGCAGACATGTGGTGACTTTGAGATCAGGAAGCAGGAAGGGTGCAGAGGGCATTAGTGTCGGAGGAGATGGCTTGCTGCTCTCTGCCCTTCTCACTGGAAAGGGAGCTGGGGCAGCATTTCTTAGCCTTCTGTATCCATGGCTCCTCACAGGGCTCAGCCAGTGTGAGGTGCTGGCAGAAGATGGGGAGATAGAAAGGCGACACCAGGGCATTGTCCCCTCCCCAGACGCTATGGATGAAGTCTCCAGTAGGTACTGTATCTGCTTTGTGGCTCTAGATTCTCTAGAAAGATGCCAGGTCTCTCCTGGTCATTCTTCTTTTCTCTGTTCCTGTGGCCTGGTGGCAGTGGTGGCTTCATGCTGTTGTTCCTTCTGCCTCATTATCTTGCTGGACTTCTCAACTCCCCTCCCCCAACGAATCCCTGATACTCAGTTGCCTCTGCCTTAATCAGCTGAGTGATTTCTTCCTGACTGGATCCTGAAGAATTCAAAAGTGAGTTGTGAATGTGGCCTTCTGGCCTCAGAACCCCAGACATTCTGGCAAATCTCCCACACAACACCAACTGCTATGAGAAGCTTCTTTATACAAGGTGATGGGAGATGCTATTTGTACCTAAAGGAAGATACTGCTACTCTTCAAGAAATACAAGATAAACACATTGGGGAGAGTGAGGTGAGAGAGGGGAAGAAGTATTTACAACAATAACAGCCACCGGTGATTAGACTGCTAAGATACACTTGTAGACACCCTCACTGACCCTACAAAGAAGTCCTGTTACTCTCATTTTACATGAGCAAAGAGAGACTGGTAAGTGAACTTGAACCTCTGGTCACACCCCCTCTAGAGCCCATGGCCATCCTGTGCAGCTCAGCAAGAGAGAGAGAAACACAAGGGAGCAGAGTATGTTTATTAATTATATGTATGTTGGGCATCATGGTGCATGCTTATAAACCCAGCACTGACTATGAGGCAGGAAGATTGTGAGTTTGAGGCCA
>NW_008473975.1:0-1243 GCF_000622305.1 Nannospalax galili | reverse complement strand
AAAAAAAATTTCTTGCAGTAATAAAAGATTTAAACATTCTCCATTTTCTCTGCTCTGTCTCTTCAGAGCACTACTGCATAACGATTTTCAATTTGGGTTTTTTTGTCAATTCTTCAACTTCAGAAAAGGGTCCTTATGTTACTGCTTCTGGCTGACTGTCCACATCGCACTGTGCCGAGAACACTGTGCTCTCAGGCTCTTCCAGCTCTGTCCCCCACCCCCCCGCGCCCCGACCTTCTCTTTAGAAATGGAGCATGCTTTCACATTGTCAAGGTTGAAGATATGTACATTTCTTTGTGCAATAGTTTGTACACAGTGTGGTTCTGAAAGTTAAAAAGTAACAGGCCACATTTTTGTCACAGTGTGTCATTTCTATGCTTTGGAGAAGCAGAGAAGTAGCGAAGATTGCATATCCTTATTACATAGAACATTTGTTACCTCTGCTTTATTTTTTTTCACTCTCATATTTCCCTTGAAGTCTATCTTATATGGGTCTCGGAGACAATATTTTGTAGCCAACAAAAAAGGTAATCTCTGTTCTAACAAACCTCAGTCCTGATGAGGGTATGAAAATTGTACTTAAAACCAAATAAATACATAATGGCAGAGTTAAACTCTGTGAGTTACATAGGGCAATGGGAGGAAGTGAGAACACTGTTCCAGAGAGGGCAATGAAGTCTGGTCCACTTGAAGGAAATGGGGAGTAATAGTTGTAATCTAGAACAGGTACAGGGTAAGGGCAAATATTCTAAGCACGGAGGGTGAATTAGTCCTGCAAGGACATTGAGGCAGGAAGAGAGTGAGAAAGAGTAACAATCAACAAAACTGCATTGTAAGTCAACCGGAAGTTATATCATTCAGACCCTTAGGGGGCCTGAGATGGATTTTCACTACATATTTCATGGGGAGCCACTGTGTCTTGGGCAAATAAGTAGAATGCTCAGCTGTGAATATTAAAAAGCTACACTGGTGTCGCCCGAGTTCTCTTAGGGTCCCTTGCTCCTGACACGGGTAGACAAACCACATACCACATCTTTATCTGACTTTTTCATAGTTCATGTCTTTGGAGGGGAGGGGAGTGACTTACAAAGAAACAAACACCCGACACCCAGCCCCCAGCCGTTTTGCCCACAGTCTGCCTCAGCTCGAGTCCCTGCATGCCCACTCACCCCACAAAGTTCCATGACGGGTCCACCGGGTCCTCACGAGGTCCCCCAGCACCCCAAGAGTCCAAGGCAGGCTG
>NW_008473974.1:0-1244 GCF_000622305.1 Nannospalax galili | reverse complement strand
GCCTGGGAGAGGAGACCACATGACCCCCATATTCACAGCCTTGTTCTGTCTCGGTGAGATGAGGGGCCGGGAACACCCTGATCTTGGAAGGATCCAACCCTTGCCTGGGAGGGATCAGGGATCCCACCCTTCAGCCAGGTCTTGTAGCACCAAGACTATTCAGGAGCACATGTGAGGGGAGGACCTGCTCGGGTGTCAGGGCAGACCTCTCACAAAGAACTCTCTTCCAGGACTGAGTCTGGACCGCAAGACCCCAGTGCTGGCAGGTGAGTGTGTCCCCAGCTGTCACAGGTAAGTCTTCCTCACTGAGGACAAGGGGTCACCTCTGGGTATTGGAGACAGAGAGCAGCAGGTGTGGCTGATGCTGGGGAAACTGGAGATGGTGGTCTCAGGTATGTAATCTACTCCCATCAGTGAAACTGAACATACTCAGGATCCCAAGAGAGGCCCTGCATTATGATGGGTGAGGGGATCCAGGGCTCCTGACCACTGTGATAGAGAGTGTGGGAGACACTGGGACCTGATTTACAGAGGCCTAGGGAGAGAGCAAGAGTGAAATATTGAAGTCAAGGAGAGGTCAAGGGGAGGGATGGGAGTCTTGTGGCTTCACTGGTCTTAGAGCTCTTCAGGGGCCAGCTGAAGTGCCATCTCTATGTTTGATCTTCCTTCTGTTCCACTGTTTAAAAAGACGCACCTACTTCCCTACAGGGACCCCACAAAAACCCACAATTTGGGCTGAGCCAAGTTCTGTGGTCACCTCAGGGAGTCCTGTGACCATCTGGTGTCAAGGGACCCTGGATGCCCAAAAATATGCTCTGTATAAAGAGGGAGACACAGCACTCTGGGAAACACAGACCCCACTGGAACCAAGGAACAAGGCCGAGATCTCCATGCAATCCATGACAGAGCAACATGCAGGGCGATATTATTGTAAATATTACAGCCCTGCTGGCTGGTCTCAGCGCAGTGACGACCTGGAGCTGGTGGTGATAGGTGAGGGGACATTTAGGGGTCTCCATCTCCAGCCTCTGACCTCAGGAAAAGGGATCTGATCTCAATGGTTCTCTCTCTCATAACAGCCTTAGTGAACAATGTGGGGGGTATGAGTCCATTTAACACATTGTTTCCTTCCAACATAGCCATTTACAACAGTAAACCCAGCCTGTCAGCCCTGCCAAGCCCTGTGGTGACCCCAGGAATGAATGTGACCCTCCAGTGTGTTTCACAACATGGATATGACAGGT
>NW_008473973.1:0-1244 GCF_000622305.1 Nannospalax galili | reverse complement strand
TGTCTGGGTGTTAATATCTTGCCATTCTGTAAAGAATGCTTCTCTATGTGATCTATCTATCTATATATCTCACTCTGTGTGTGTGTGTCTGTGTGTTTGTGTGTGTGTCTGTGCGTGTGTCTATATGTTTGACAATTTAAACTGGCATTCCTTTCTGTATCCAAATCTTTATTTCAAAGATATCCCCCTCCTTGTTTGAATACTAAATCTTCCAAACATTTCCCTAAACTCATACCCCACAGGACATTTAGCCTTCTTTGCTGCTTTACCATGCAGTTCCAGCAATTCTGAATTTGGTATTTGACTAATAGCTCTATTACTTTTCATGCTGTGTCCAAAGATTTACCTCCTTCAATCTTTACTTTTGCCAACTGGAAAATTTTCCATCATGTCAAGAAAACCCACTGTGCAGTGTGCTTAGGGACTGGGCCCTCTCTTGCTGAGTGACAGCTATTCAATAGAGAAAAGAGCCACATAGAGATGCCGATACGTATTAAGCTCAGTGAAGAGAATGAGCTTTGTATTTCAAAATGTCACTTTTCTTAGAGTTCAGTGGGAGTGAGTAGCTATAATAAGGTAATTTCTAGAAGGAACCATACTGTAGTTCATTGTATAAATAATTGATTTGATCAGCTGAAATTATTGTGCCTAGTCCTGAATGACCTTTTAGATGGATTGCTGGGTTTTCACTACAAAAGCAACCGGAGCTTATAGTAAGATGTCAAAGAAATCCATATACAGTAGTTTTCTATAAAAAGAAAGGGTATTTACATGGCATTATTTCCTTAGAATAACTAAAGTGGAATCAGTTCTTTCTCTGTGTACAACTCTGCACAGCATTTCTTGGGTTTTATTTGCATGTTCAAGGTCAAACACTAGCAGTGAAGCATTTCAATCATGTTCTGTAATATAAATGTCTTAAAGAATATTTTAAAATGATACTGACAAAACATAAGTGTGATTACACCATAGATAAAGGATTTTTATAATAGGTATACTTATTATTAGAATCTATCTTATGAGAATATGTTTTTAGATATTAGTAAACTTGAAATTCTATAGAATGAGTCTTTACTCTCTTATTTTCTTAGTTTTATTTTCTTAATGTTCCAACCACTTATGTTTCTTTAAACAGATTTTACCCTGGAGAATTTTTGTATGAGACAACTATCCTCTATATCTTCATTTAATGCACAATCATGTTTTGTAATTTACAATAAGAAAAGTTTATCAAGTAATACATA
>NW_008473972.1:0-1241 GCF_000622305.1 Nannospalax galili | reverse complement strand
ACACACACACACACACACACACACACACACGAGGGGGGGAGAGGCCCCCAGTGGAAGATTAATGTTTTAGTAGAACGACATAAAGAATAACTTAAGATGGAAAAGAAGGTAGACAGGGAGTAATTAACACTAACAAATTGTATCCTCTCAGGTGGTATAACCAAGGTGTATTCTTACAGTCTGATCACATTGGGTTTAACCTAGTGAATGAAAACATGATCACAGGCTTTGTTGGTTTTATGTTTTATTAATTAAATGTGTTCTTTGAAAATATCATGCATATATAAGTAATGCATTCTGATTCTCTCACACCCATCCTTTCTCATCTTCCTCCGTCCTTGTGCCCTCTCCTCCTCTAGAAATCCCTTTCCCATATTCATGCCTGCTTACTTTGTTTTTGTCCCTTTGAGATTGACCAGGCCTGTCAATGTGACCTCAGGTTGGAATTCCAGTGGAACCTGTGGGTACACAACTAAAGATAGTGATGGCTCCCCCTCTCTCAGGGCCATCAGTAGCCTATAGTCCAGCAGTAAGAAGTAGGATCCCATGTCTCTTCCCCATCTATGACTGGTTATTGAGGGGCCCTTTCTTATAGAGACCCAGAGCAAATAATCGTAGCTGTTGTGAGTTAGTGACATTGATTGTGCTGTGTCTAGAGGATTGGATTTCGCTGCCCTTCTTCCTATCTTCCATCTCTTACATTTATTCTGTCTTCTCTTTGGTAGTGTTCCCTGAGCCTTCCAGGGGTGATATACATGACTTGTTTAAGGATGAGCTTTCATCTGTCATTTATTCTCAGAATCTTGGGAAATCATGAATTTCTGCATTCATCACTGTTCACTGCAAATAGAAGCTTTCTACTAGGGTTGACAGTGGTCTTTTCTATGAGAATAAATTTAGATATTCAGAAAACGGTTTGATGTGGCCAGAGCGTATTTATCTGAATATGAGTAGCGATTTCCTTCATGTGGTCTGTGAAGTCATAGATTTTGACCAGGTCTACAACACCAGTTATGAGATGCCTTCCATGGAGTTAGCCTCAAGTCTAATCAAAGAGCAATTGCTTACCCTGAGAACATTCATGCCACTATAGTACCAGGGGGCACATCTTGCCTGGCACTATTTGGGAAAGGAGCAGAGAGTTTAAAGACTAAGTGACCAAATCTGAAGATATTTGTGTTATCAAGGCAAGATAATAACTATGACAATAATTAAAGAACTATGGGTATGGAAAGATGAGG
>NW_008473971.1:0-1243 GCF_000622305.1 Nannospalax galili | reverse complement strand
GGAAAAAAAAAGAGAAAAAATGAACTCAATACTTGTTCTAGGTCAATTAGCTCTGATTATTCTCAGGAGAAAAAGTAACAGATGATATTTATTGACTGTCTCTTCCTAAAGTACATTACAGAAGGATTTTTATTTATCTTTTTAGTGAAAACTAAAAGGTTTTATATAGGAAAACCCATGTGTACATTTTAATGACTCTCCACATTTCATACTTACATTTTGAGATAATTTACTATACGAGATAGCATGTTATGTGTTTGAAGTACTTGGCTACATGGCAGTGAAAGAAAACAAGTTTTCCACCTAGAAGATTCAGTCTCAAATTGACAGGAAACTCTCTTCTCTCCTGGCCAGTATTCATTGTGCAGGATGGTGCTATGAAGTCTGCTTGGGATGAAAAGACATTGTTGGTCTTACACAGTCTTGTCACTTGCACACTGACCTTCCAGGCAAGATGTGCCCACCACATGACAGAAGGACCATGACTGTCATGAAGTAATTAACTACTTTCTGGTTAGATTTGAGGTCTACTCCATAGAAGGGTATTCTTGTCTAGTACAGGAACTATAGTCAAAAACCCATGGCTGTGAAATCACAGGCCCTCAGCCCCAGGGTAGAACCAACTATAGTTATTTTGCTCAGTGATCATCATGTCAAATTGCCTGAATGTTTGTTTATATCCATAGATATGTGCTGCTTGAAATATTGGTTAGAAAATTTCATTTTAAAATGGGCAATAGTCAATGCAGAGACATATAACCCTTCAAAGTGCTGAGACCAAGTGACTGTGATTGCTCAGTTCAATTCTGAGTGGGGCTTCTTTCTCAAACCTCCTCCTTCTCCTGTCAACATCCGGAGAACTTTGATGAAAAGGAGGCAGAAAGAATTTCAGAACTGGAAGATGGGGGTGTGCTGTGAAATGCTGGCTTCTCTTCATGAAATGACAGTTGTACTCATGAACTCATAGCAACTGTGGTTACCTATACAAGACACACACAACATCAAGCTAACCAAAATTCACAGATAGATGAGCAACTGATAGCTGCTGGGGGAGGGAGAACCATTCTTTTTTGAATGTGTGATGTCTGTCCAATGCTCCTGTGGATATTCCCAAACCCATGTGCATGTGGACAGTATTAACTGGACTAGGCGAGCTATCCAAAAGAAATAAAGAGGAAATGAAGTTAGGAGGGAGAGATGTTGGCTGAGATATGAAGGTAGTTGTAGGGAGTAAATGGGGGGG
>NW_008473970.1:0-1243 GCF_000622305.1 Nannospalax galili | reverse complement strand
TCTCAGCCCTGAGGTTGGAGACTTAGTGAAAAGTACTTGGGTGGAAGAAGTTACTGACGCCTTATCAGGGTGTCTGTGAAAAGATGATACCACAGGCAGCTATAGAACAAAGGAAAGCAGAATCCTAGGAAGTGCAGTGCCATACTGTGGCAGGCCACTCAGATATCAGAGGGGAACAAAATTCCATTTCAACTGGGTATGCCTCTAGGAATCACCCACTAGCTTTCATTTGGGGGTCTAGAAAATAACACCTGTGATCTCTGGCTTGATTCCCAGAGGTAGGAGTGTTCTTCACACCATTGATGCTGCACCCAGTGGAGGGTTTAGCAATAGGGGTGATCTCTGGGGAAAGCATCCTCATTTAATCCTACAAGGCTTCCCTGGGGTCTTTTCCCCATTGATTTCTTTCAGAGATTCATATTTCCCTGGAAAGGAAACTTGATTTATCAGCCCTGATAGTACCCTGTTTTCTGCTTTTGTGAGGTCAGATGGCCCTGTGGCTGGATCCACCTCTAGTAAAGGCCAATGACCCCTATGAATAGTGATACTTGCCTAGTGAGGATTCCCTTTTAGTGACAATTTCTATGTCTGAGTGCCTTAATTGTAGAACTAATAACTTTACAGAAAGCATTGGAAAATGCTACTGGCACTTCTAATGAGTTATAGAAGATAACTGCACATCCTTTATTTAATAAGAAGAAATATTTTCCTAGGCATACTTTATATGTGTAAGGCTACAAAGTCTACTTCATTTTGAAATTGCGATATTTCATGTCTTTGTAGGACAATGCAGGTGCCTAGGACAATGTATGTGAAGATGATGGGAATTCATGCTTTATATCTGATACCTGGCTCTGTGGGTCCCATGGTACCAAGTCAGTGCAAATATAATTCACAAACACTATCATTTTTCATGATTTCTAAAGAACTGAATGAAAACTACTTGATAATGATTTCTCTGATGAAGGATACTAACCTTATAATATCATGTTTAAATACTGTGGGCTTTAATATTTTAAAGCTTTTTCTGAGATATAGAAGTACTTAATTCACAGGTCTGCAGAGGTGGTTCAGAGGTTAAGAGCAAACTGCTCGTGCAGAAGACCTGTGTTCGATTCCCAGAACCCATATGGCGGCTAACAATCGTATATAACTCCAGTTCCAGGGAATCTGGTGCCTTCTTTTGACATCAGCAGGCATTGTATGACACAGGTGCACTTATATACATGCAGGCAATATACTC
>NW_008473969.1:0-1237 GCF_000622305.1 Nannospalax galili | reverse complement strand
TGTGTGTGTGTGTGTGTGTACACTTATGAATGCCAGAGGGCAACCTGAGGCATCATTCCTCAGTTACTGTCCACCTTATTTTTTGAGACAAGGTCCCTCACTGGCCCAGGGTCTCCAATTTGACTAGACTGGCTGGCCAGCAAATCCCCAGGGATGCACCTGTCTCTGCCTCCCCAGTGCTGGCGTTAGAAACACATCTAGCTTTTTTTACATGGTTTCTGGGCATTGAACTCAGGTCTCCATGTTTGCAAGGCAAACATTTACAAACTGAGCCATCTCCCCTGTGCTTGAGAGACACACAGGAAGGAAAGTTTGGCAAATCTCTAAAGCACTGACAGTTGCATATGAAGACTGGTCATGGTCAGGGATGGAAGGCAGAGGTCAGTGGCCTGGCTTTCTGAAAGTTTGTGGGCTGAGACACTGGGCGTTACTGAGACTCTCTGTACTTTAGGCTTCCTTATCTGTGAACTGAATGCAGTGTCAGTGCCTATCTCTTGGGGCTGAAAAAGGATAATAGGAGGTGGTAGATGTTGGGCACTTACGGCTGTGCTGTCTGTGCTAGCTGCGGTTCACGGTAAGGGCTCAAGAGTGTTGGCACTGCCAGTATAGTTGGCAGCTCCAGTCTACAGCAGTGTTGTATCTGATTAGTGCTGGGCCACAAAGGCTATAAAACTCTCAAAATGCAGCAGAAAGCATTAGATATGTAGAAAAGGTTGCATGAATTAAGTCCCACCTATGAAAACAGCATTCACCAGTAATAGGAGGTAGATACCAAATGTGACTGAGGAGGGCTTTTTAGAACCTCTGAGAGTCACATATTCTCGGGGTGAACAGGAGCTCTGTTCCCCTCCCACTTGGTAGATGATCTGAACACATGGTAATGTGGGAAGTCATCCCCTTCAACATTTTGATGACGTTAACTCTTTTCTCTTCCCATGTTGCTGTTGAGAAACCTAAAACCTTTCAAATATTTGATCCCTGGCAAGTGATGCCTATGCCCTCTGCATTTCTGAGGACTTGCTTGGTCCCCAGTGTGTTCTGGAACATCCCAGGATGGGGCCTTGCTGCATGTCTAACCCTATCTGTCTAGACCATATTGGACCCTGGCAACTGGGGCTCATGGCCTTCCTTTCTGAGGAATTTTCTTGAATACATGGTGATTGTTTCCTCTGCTCTGTTCATGTGTGTGCATGCATGTGCGTGCATGTGAGTGTGTGTGTGTGTGTGTGTGTGTGTG
>NW_008473968.1:0-1243 GCF_000622305.1 Nannospalax galili | reverse complement strand
GAAAATAATATATAATGTGTGTGTATATATATATATATCATATATATGGCAATACATTCTTAGAAAGGACTACTTTATGGTAGGATCACTTGCCAGAACTGTCAAAAATACATAATAGATTATGTCTAGCAGCATATCTTGCTAGTTTATTTGAAGAATTGCTTTGTATAATGTTATATCCAGGAGAATAGATTTCAATAGTTTATATTTCTGAGTTACACTACATTCACCCTTGGTTGTGATAATACACATCTTACTTTCACCATAAGTTCTGGATTCATCATTTGCATCAACATATTCTTCATTACTGCTTATCGATCCTGGTTTTATATTGTCTTTAAATAGCTGTCTTCAAAAACTTTGTAGTATTAGTTTATAGGAAGGACTGGCAGACACATGAAATCAGTTGCATGTGTCAGTATTTATAACAGAGAGAGGGGAGTCATGATGAACATATGGAATGCATTTCATTCCCATTGTGAGTATAGCGAAGGGACATATTTCATAACTTTGTTTCATCCATTTCTGTTCAATTTAAAGCAAGAACAAAGTGGCAGAAACCTTCAGTTGTGGTTTGCAGCCACATCCCATAGGGACTCCTGCCCCATCACTTACCATCATGGCAAAATCTAGAAAAGAAATGTAAATAGCGATAATGAAAGAACTTCATGGAGAAGATCTCCTATCATAATGTATGTGGACTGGGTAGTAATAAAATTTATTATATTAAACTACTCAGAATAATTGGTCAGATATTGCTCTCTTCTTGTTAACAGAATTATATTAGTTTTAACCTGAAATAAATGTTACCTTGGAAATGCATATACAAGATCATTTTTCTATTTCAGTATTCTTTACAGAACATTTAAAATTGAATATGAAGGTATGGTTAAATATTGCATATATATGCAAATGTATATATCCCTGTACATGATCTAATACTTCACACCATTCTGCCTCAATTTGATGATCTGTAAATGGAATTACATAGCTAACCTTATAGATACTGCTATGTGAATACTGATCCTCAGAAGACTTAAAACATTACCATATCCTCTTCAAGTATTTTCTATGCGTATACCAGCACACCTAGAACTTACTATGTACGCCAGACTGGCCTCAATATTATAGAGATATGCCTGCCTCTGTTTCTGGGTACTGCAATCAAAGGCATGCACCTGGATCTGTTTTTTATTTCATTCTGCATTTCTTTGCACATGTGTGCGTGAGTGTGTGTGTGTGT
>NW_008473967.1:0-1243 GCF_000622305.1 Nannospalax galili | reverse complement strand
CCCCTCTCTCTTCTTTCTCCCCTCTCCCTTCCCTCCCTCTCATCCATTGCCCCCCACTAATACTCCTTTCTCTCCCTCTCCATGTCCTGGTCATTGGTTTGTCAAAATGCCATTTAGACAAGCTGATTCACAAAGTGTTTTTCCACAGAGAGAAGCCACACCTCCCCAGACTACATGGACCTGCCCACGTATGTTCTGAGCCTGTCTCCTGCTTCCGTCCCCTCAGCTGTGTGGCCACTGCATCTGAACACGATTTGAGCAGACATGTCCAACCAGACAAGAGTCACTCACTTCATCCTCAGAGGCTTCTCAGATGTCCCCGAGCTGAGACTCGTGGTCATTCCATTTTTCTTGCTTGTTTATTCCTTTGGCCTCCTGGGGAACATCTCCATAGTCACAGCTGTGACCAGAGAGAGCAGGCTCCACTCCCCCATGTACTTCTTCCTGAAGAATTTATCTTTCCTAGACATGTGCTACACCTCAGCCACCATCCCCAAGGCACTGGTTATAAGCTTCACGGGATCGGGGGTCATCTCCTATCGCCAGTGTGTGGCACAGCTCTACATATTTTTTACACTTGCTTGCACTGAGTGCTTTCTGCTCACAGCCATGGCGTATGACCGCTGCCTGGCCATCCTCAGGCCCCTGCTCTATGGAGTCATCATGAACCAGAGACGATGCTCTGAGCTGGTCGCTGCCGCCTGGGTGAGCGGGGCCATCTACTCAGCCTTCCACACTTTCAACACCTTCTCCCTCCCCTACTGCGGACCCAATGTCATCGAACACTTCTTCTGTGACATCCCTCCAGTCATGAGACTGTCCTGCACTGATTACCACGTCAACGAGGAGGTGGGCTTTGCTGTCGGCAGCTGCATCCTCATGAGCTCCTTTGCCCTCACGGTCCTCTCCTACGTGGGCATCGTCTCCACGGTGGTTCGCATCCCCTCAGTGGAGGGCAGAGGGAAAGCCTTTTCCACCTGCTCCTCTCACCTGACCACGGTGGTCTTGTTTTATGGAACTGGAAGCTTCGTGTACTTGAGGCCTGCCTCTCAGTACTCCCCGACCCAGGGTCGCCTGGCATCTATCTTCTACTCTGTGCTCACACCCTCTTTGAATCCTCTTGTCTACTGTGTGAGGAACAAAGACATGAAGTTTGCTCTGCAGAAGCTGTATTGTCAAAGAAAGTGCTGAGTCCTAGAAAACTGCAATGTGCTGCTTTTAGAGTTCGATGCGTGTTGTGGGA
>NW_008473966.1:0-1243 GCF_000622305.1 Nannospalax galili | reverse complement strand
TGTCTGTCTGTCTGTCTGTATGTGTATGTGTAGGTTTGTAAATGTGAGTACAGTGCCCATGGAGGCCAGAAGACAGTGTCGGATCCCCTGGATCTGAAGTTACATGTGGTTGTGAGTTGTCCAATGTAGGTGTTGGAAACTCAACTTGGGTCCCAAGTACATGATCCTAACCACTGAGCCATTTCTCCAGTCCCTGGATGTGTTTCTTCAAGGGAAGAAGTGTTTACTTTGGCTAACAGTTTTGGGGATACAGTCCATCGTGGCAGGAAGGCATGGTGGAAGGAGGGGTTCTTGGTTGTGGTAGCAGGAGCTTGAGGCCAATTGCTCACATCTCAGCCAGAGACCAGACTTGGCAGATTTTTTATTTTTGAGAAGGTATCACTCTGTAGGGCTCATCACCCTTAGCTGCTCTGGAATTTGCCATGTAGACCAGGCTAGCCTCAAATTCACAGAGATCTTTCTGCCTTTGCCTCCCAAGTACAGAAATTAAAGGTATGCACCACCCACCTGGCTAGGCAGATATATTTTGACCACTGCCCTAACCCATCTCCCAACTCTGTCTCTATCAATTGATCTATTCCTTTGCATAGACCATGATTCCTGTACTAGTCCATAGTACTATCTGCCCTTTCACTTAGTAAAGTCCTCAGCTTCTCTTTGATTTCTGCTTTTCAGAGTTATAGAGATACCTGGATTACCTGCAGAGAACTCTGTGACTGGATCTTTTTCAAAACATCGAGATGGCTCAGCAGGTGAAGGAGTTTGCTGCCAAACCTGATGATTTGAGATTGATCCTCGGAACCCACATGATGGAAGGAGAGACTCTACTGAAAGTTTTCCTCTGACCTCTGTACACATTCCATGGCACATATGTGTGCCACACACATATAATAGTGATGAGTAAAATAATAAAAATCTCAAAAAACAAAAGTGGCCTCATTTAACTATTACTAACCTCCCATCTCCTCTCTCTTTCCACTAGGCATAAGCAACCATTGACCTACTTCCTGTCCTAATGGATTATTCTGCTCTGGGATTTTATAGAGATAGAATCACAGAACACGTTTATGGGCCTCTTGTATGTCATCTATGGCAAAAAGCCCATTCAAATCTTTACTTATTGAAAACTTAGTTATTTGTGATTTTTCTTTTGCATTGTAAGAGCTCTTTATATATTGGATATTAGTTACCATAAGTTTTTCCACATATTCTCTCCCATTCTGTGGGTTGTCTTTGGGGGGGG
>NW_008473965.1:0-1243 GCF_000622305.1 Nannospalax galili | reverse complement strand
TTGTAACAACCCACCATGATATTTATAGTCACATTCATTCGTTCATTCTGCAAACATTCTCTGAGCCCAGCCGTGTGCTATGCACTGAGGCGAATGAGGGTACCACTAAAATGATTGAGAGTCAGTCTCCCCCTAAGGAAAGGGGCCTCCAAAGCCTCACCATGTAACAAGCAGTCTGTGAAGTTCATTCCCATCCTGCGTCATTAGGCCTCCCTAACAGTCAACATCACATTTTCCCCATCCTCAAGGCCAAGAGGTTGATGCTCAAACCAAGCATTTAGGAACAGGCCAAAGGCCTCTCCGGCACCCTTAGTGTATACAGGTGTCCAAGACTCCAAGTTAATAGCAGGTAAACTCACCAGAACTTAGCTCCTGTCACTTTCTGTGCTTCACACATGCCAGGGACTCAGTTAACATGAGGTCCACAATGCACAGACTCTACCTAGTACCATGAAAAGGGGTCTTCCAGGGGGCTCTTGAGGTCATCACAGAGCCTCTCTACTTCATTTTGGCGGCCCTGGCATAAGGTTTCTGCCACCAGTAATGACCTTCCTCCCACCCTGTGACTTTGACAAATTTAGATTGCTCAGTAACCTGAAATGCATTGCAATTTCATAAATTTAGAAATACTCTGGTTAGGCGGATCCCTCCCACAGTAATGCATCCATTAAGTGCACTTTAAGCCAATTTTGGTATGCTAATCCATCACAAATCGACATGAAATTTGGGTTCTTGTGAAAATTTCCTATACCGGATCCAAGCCCTCTACAGGATTTAGGACAGAAACTAAGTGGTTCCTTAAGGCAACAGACTTTACTTGGCATCGAACTTCAGGGAAGAAAGGCCAGGCTAGTTTTAAACAAACATCCACACTCACATGAGAACTGTCTACGCTAACAGAATATCCCAGAGGGGCCTTTTGCTTGTCCTAAAAATGTTGCCAGAGTATTAAGTTTTCAGAACTTTTTTGAAATAATGGAGCCATGTGTGTTACTGCATGCCCAGCCCATAGCTCAGAGCCTGGCACCACACCTGCCCAGTAGGTGCTTGGCAAATGACCCTGTTGGTATCACCTGCTTGAGCAGTGATTTGTCCATCAGCCTTAACTTCCTATGAGTTTCCTTCTAAAAAATCAAATTTCCCATCAGTCTCTTTTAAGGGTGTGACTCTTGGTAGTTTAACCAGGTTTCAGTGAAAGGACTCACACTGAAAGACATTTGGGGACACAAATTTGACTCTATAG
>NW_008473964.1:0-1243 GCF_000622305.1 Nannospalax galili | reverse complement strand
AGGCCTTAACCTACATGACAGAATGCATGAAATTCTGGGGGGGGGGTATATGAGGAGGTACAGATAGGAGAGAGGGTATAAATATGATTAAGATGCTTTGTATGTACTGCATAAAAATTCAATAACAAATACAAGGAAAATATATTGAATATATTGAATATATTGAAATAACTGAAACGTCAGGAAAAAAATAGAATGCCACTTCTACAAATGTTCAACAATAAAGGATCACTTTCTGACATCACTTTGACTGTGTTTCAATTTTGTGTTAGTGTTTCCTTTGCATTCACTTATAAACAGCTTGCAGTTCCAGGTTTTATTTTATTTGGGGGGAAGTTATTTTAAATCATTTTTAATTCAAGTAGATTATTTTTGGTGTTTCTTGCTCATTTTTAATTATGTCTCTAATTCAGAGAATATGATCTGGGGTTTCTACTCTGAAAAACTTTATTAAAATTTTGTTTGAGGTCTTCGTATACTGAGCTTTTTAAAAAGTTGCATATTTTGTGTGTATGAGCACAATGTTTTTTGTATTTCTGTTATATTAAACTTTTTCATTGAGCTACTCAAATTTTTGTAGCTCTCTTTTTTCCCCTTCACTGGTCCATTGATTTCTAAAACAAGTTATTGAGTTTTCTCCACCCAATCAACTTTTTGTAGGTTACGTGTTTTGTAGATATATTCTTAGGTACATGAAGGTTCATGACTCCCATTTTCCCACATTACACATTTGATTTCTTCTGGTTGTGGCTCCCATCTATCCGTTCTTTAGAGCCAGCAACCTCCTGTCATGCCTGCCTTTCTGGTTACAGTTCCCACACTGCCTCATTTCACCTCTAAGGAAATATTGCTGCTGTAACATACCCAGAACAAGCAAGGAAACAGGAAAACCGCCTGACTCCATTCCCAAATTAATCAACCGAACTCTACCCTGCCCCTTCAAGCTCTTGATTTTAGAGTTTGAAACCTCCTTGAAACCATTTGCACATCAGAATAATTTTCTTTTTTGAATATTTTCAGACCTAATTTTTGTCTCAAATCACAAAACTTTGACCCACAAACGATGCTTGTGTTCAATAAATAACCCCCCCTTGCATATGACATTCATTCATCTTAATCTAATGTGCACAAACCTCTTGGAAAAACTTTAGCAATTTTTCTTGTGCTACCTTCAATTAGCTTTGTGACTGAGTACAGTCTAGTTTAAATTATCTCTATCATGTACAATGTCTGAATTCTTATT
>NW_008473963.1:0-1243 GCF_000622305.1 Nannospalax galili | reverse complement strand
ACTCAGTAAATCCTTTCTTTTCCCCTTACAAGCACATGTTCCAATTATTCTATGCCCATGTAGTATGTACAGATGATATACAGGCTCTGGAGAAAAGGAGTGGGCAAAGTGAGGTACCCTGAAGACACAGGAGCAGTTTGGAACTTACTTAAATCTTCTCATGGTGAGGCAAGGAAGCATGAAGACTGACTTCCATAAGGATGTGGAAGGCTTTTATTATGTAATATTAACTTGAAAAACACATGCTGTCCAATTGTACATACTCTGAAACAAGGTGTTAAAAACAAATGCTGTTCTAGTTCACTTACTATTGCTAAAACACTGAACAAAACCAACGTGGTGAGGAAAGGGTTTATTTCAGCTTAAATGTTACAGTCCATCATCAAGGGAAGCAAGGCAGAAACTCAAGGCAGGAGCTAGGAGCAGAAAGGTGGAGGAATGCGTCTTACTGGTTTGCTTTCAGGCAAACCTGTATTCACCACCTTTCCTATACAGCCCAGACTCACCTGCCTAGGCATGGTACCAACCACATTAATTAGTAATCAAGACTATGCCCCAGAGATATTGTCATAACCCAATCTGATAGAGGAAATTCTTCAGTTGAAGTTCCTTCTTCCAGGATGAGTGAAGTTGTAACCCAAATTAGCCATCATAGATGCCTATGAACTTTAGAAAGTCTACCAAACATTACAGAACAGTCAGACAAAACTCATTTCTGTGATGGATGAAGTTTTCTCTTTTGTAGATTTCTGTGATGTAGTCACACTATTTATGGTGAAAGAATATAGTTGTCAAACTAAGGAAAATAGATTTGCTCTTAACTAAAAGTTCATTAAAATAATTTTAATAAAAGCCAGATCACTAAACCTACTTGAGCATACTCCTTGGTGTAAACTGGAATATTCTGAATATTTAATGTTTAGAGGGACATCCAGGCTCGGAAACATGAACTCTGCAACTAGCCTGGGTGCAGATTCTGTCTCCAGCATGTACTTAAGAGATTTTGAAAAAGACATGAAGCCTTGCCTTCCATCACTTTTCTCAGATGCAAAATGAAAATGTTAGTAGAACAAATGGCATTGAATTGTTTGAAGGAGCAATAGCTCCCATAGATAATATGTTAGGGGAGTGATGGGCAAGCTCACAGCATTATTCAGAACGTAGCCGCTACTGGTAAAGCCCTAAAAAGGGTTTTTTTGTTTGTTTGTTTTTTAGTTTAGATACTAGTAACAGAGGGGGGGGG
>NW_008473962.1:0-1242 GCF_000622305.1 Nannospalax galili | reverse complement strand
TTACACTGAAGGACATCTGGGCACAAATGCTTGACTGGATGGGACTTAACAAGTATGGTGAAATGCATGAGGTCCAGTGGAAGAACAGGGGACATGGATGGGGAAGGGGGTCTAAAACTGCTGTATGACATTACAAAGGCCAATAAAAAATTTTAATTCCATTTGACACTTCTATGCGTGCATATAATACACTTTGCAGTATTGTTATGCCATATTACACTTATACCTGAATAAACACTCTGACTTTTCTTTAGTTTTAAGTATGGTGTGAACTCTGAGAATACCTGCTCCCTAGATGCCTCCCAGACCTATGCTATTAAGTCAGTCCTCACTTGTAATTTTATTCAAAATGATCCTCCAGCCTCAGTTAGGGAGCTACAATCTTGGATCCACCCTTATCTTATCACACAATCTTGGCCTTTCCTCCTGAGGCCTAAAACATTTCATACACACATATCAAGCATTCTTCTATTGTTCGTTGTTTTCAGTGAAGATGGGATGTGTTACCTTTCAGTATTTCAATTTTTTAGTTAGAAGTATTAGGAAAGCCTAATGCTATCATTTTACTAAACAGACATAATACTAGCCTGTCTCATAACGACTTATTGTTAAACCCATAGATTCATTTGTCTCTTAACTCTCACCAGAGAAGGTTCTATACAAGTAGCATAGAGACCCCAAAAAGGTCAACATTGAGAGAACAAGAGATCACAGACTGCTCAGCACTAAGTGGAACACCTATATCTCACTCTCTCCTCCCAAAGCTCAGAATTCATTGTAGAAGAGGCATAGAAAGATTGTAAGAGCTAGAGATGGTAGATGAATACCAGGTAACTGTGTTGTCTGGATACCACAGGGTAGAATAGTTGTACATGTGAATCTATAGCACTTATTACATCATGCACAGTAGTTGTATAAACCTAAGTTAGACAGGGGCCCAGTATGGATGGGGGAGGTGGGCAGGAGACCCCAGCCCTAGCTGTGTATATATAGGCAACCAATGGATGCTGGGAGAGGGAAAGTCAGTTTTCCTTACTGGTAGTTTAACAGTTTAACAGATACCAGGACATGAACCACACCCAGGTTTATGTGGGAGGAATGGACTGGAATCAATAGGTCTTTAAAAAGTAATAATTTAAAACACAAATAGAAAAAAAATTTTAATTTTTTTCTTTTTTTATATTTTATTTATTTATTTTATTTTATGTGTATGAGTGTATAGCCTGCATGTATGTGAGTGCA
>NW_008473961.1:0-1243 GCF_000622305.1 Nannospalax galili | reverse complement strand
AAAAGTGGTCATCAATACCTATTTGTCAGGTATCTGAAGGAATTCCTGAGTTTACATCTTTGCTCATGGCTCCCGTACACCCTGCTGGTATTTCTATGAAGGTAGTGATTGGGGTAGTTTTGTTCACCAGGGTTTCTCCATCCTTGGCATATGTCAATATGAAATAAATATTATGTATGAAGATTTAATACATTAAGTTGTGACCATAGCATGAGCGCATATTTAAAACCCCTTGGGAAAGGTGGGAAATTAAGATACAAATATTAAATAGAGTCATATGCCTACCTAGCTTCTACATGTAAGTAAGGAAACAATTCTGGGCCCACAAGAGAAAGAATAAAGAGGTAAAAGACCTTGGAACACGTTTCCTATTTCAAGAATTCCATTCTCCAGTTAAAAGCAGCAAATATTTCAGGTTAAATATCTGTCTCAGAGGTTGTTCCAGAGAGAAGCCAGATTGAAGCAGAGAGATAAAGGGGCGGATTACATTCCAACCGCTACACTCCGTGTACTCACAATTGGAGTCAGGACCGTCACATAAGTTATGAGCTCATACAATTGATGGGACTAAATGCTCCAAAGGATGGTGCATAACATTTAGAGGTAAATGTGATCCAAGACACCCAAACATGGCAAGGAATTGCAAGCAACAGGAGCACACGCTCAGTTTCTCCTACTCCTTTACAAGCTGACTTGTCAGGCAGTGTCCCTAAAGAGGCAAAGCTGTTCAGAGAACCTGGTAGGTGTCAGTTCAAGAAATACGGACAACTCATCTGCATATCTTTTAGTGACCTTCCAGAATGACAGCCAAGCCACCAACGCTTTTCTGTTTGCAAATGATAGAGATCTTATTTCTGGGGACTGCAGAATTGATGTGGCAGCCACAGTGCCATTAGACCTGGAAGATGCTCTGTTCTCATTACTGTCTCCTGGCAACATAGCACCAGATGCTGCTGTGAATATTAAGGATCCTCATTCATGTAACCTTTATTTCCTCCCTCCAGTTCGCGAAGGCGGCAGCCAGGGACTGCTGCTATCTGCTTCGACTGTCTCCATCTCAACAAATCATTTCTTTGCCTCTGCTTGAGGAAAGAAATATTAATGAGATTTTTATCTAAGGAAAGGGCTTCTAGCTTTCTTTGGAGATGCTCACTTTCCAAACCATGTTCCATTTTCTAAGAAAGATAACGGTGCTCTGTTCTGCTGGGGCCCATCTGCAATGCTTTCATTGGCTTTATCTCCT
>NW_008473960.1:0-1241 GCF_000622305.1 Nannospalax galili | reverse complement strand
AGTCAGTGCTCTTAACTGCTGAGCCATCTCTCCAGCCCCAGACAAGCCTTCTTTAAGAGATGGCTCAGCAGTTAAGAGCATTGGCTGCTCTTGCAGAGGAGCCAGGTTTGGTTCCCAGCACCCACATGGTAGCTAATAACTGTCCATAACACCAGTTCCAAGGGATTCAGTGCCCTCTTCTGACCTCCACAGTCACTGCACGACACAGGTATACTCATATACATACACATAAAATAAAAATAATAAAATATCTTTTAAAAGATGGTACTTTGAAGATGGCTGTTGAACCTCTGAGCTTCTCCAGCTGTGGGTAGTCCACATTACTGAAGGATATTTCTCAGCACTTGTCTGTATCCAACCTGGAAGCCAGGACCCCAAAACAAATTCCAGGCCAGCAAGAACTGCAGATTGAGATCATGTCTTCAAACAAAAGTCAAGAGGCGGGCCCACTGTCTAGCCAGGACCCTACAATGTCTGTGTTTCTCAGCATCCAGCACCACAAGACCACAATCTTCATTAAAGCTGAGGTGTTGAACACCATACTGGAGCTGAAGCATGGGATAGAGGACATCCTGAAGGACCCACCTGGGCAGCAGAGGCTCTACAAGGGCAACCAGCTCCTGGACAACAGAAAGACACTGGGCCAGTGGCTTCACCAACCAGACAGCACTCCCTCAGGCTCCATCCACAGGGGGCCTGGTCTGCAGCACAGATGCCACTTTCGAAGCCCTATGCATTGAGCCCTTCTCCAGCCCTCTAGAGTCTCCAGAATAGATGAAGCCACAGGACTGTGCATTGAGGGTTCCAGACCCACTGTACAGGCCCATTTCACCAGTGAAAGAAAAGGGCAGACAAGAAGGTGCAGCAGCCAAGGTGCCTTGCCACCAAGCCTGATAGAGGAACTGAGTTGGATCTCTGGGAACCACATAGAGGAAGAAAAGAACTGACTCCTGCCAGTGCTCCTCTGACCACCCCAAGTGCTGTGCATGCCCTCCCTACCTGATAAATAAATGAATTTTTTTAAGATACTCTAGAATTAGATTGTTGAAGAATGAGTAGAAATTAGTACAGTGAGGAAAGGTGTAGGTAATCCAGAGGGGCCAGCAGTTAAAGGCCGTATATGGGGAATTGTACTCAGTTTGGAATGACTAAAATTAGGGATGTGTAAAACAGAGAGCTTTCATGTAAGCGCATACACTCTTTAATGTCTTCATAGTATTCCTTCATATGACATTTTTTTT
>NW_008473959.1:0-1242 GCF_000622305.1 Nannospalax galili | reverse complement strand
TATTAGATAGATGATAGATAGATGATAGGTAGATAGACAGACAGACAGACAGACAGATACTAAATTCTTCATGATATAACATGGGATGGTATTTTTACCTTTCTTTTTAATACTTGGCTCTTTTTCTAGGTCCTTATAACCAGCACATAACACTATTTTCCGATTAGCAATCATTATTCCATAATACAAGAGCACTTATAAAACTGAGCCTGCAATCATAATATCAGTGGTTGTTCTATCTATTCCTTTCCTCTTACATCACATCATGGATGGTGAACT
This sequence comes from Nannospalax galili, assembly GCF_000622305.1. Taxonomy (NCBI): domain Eukaryota; kingdom Metazoa; phylum Chordata; class Mammalia; order Rodentia; family Spalacidae; genus Nannospalax; species Nannospalax galili. The sequence goes on along the minus strand of NW_008473959.1, from coordinate 963 downwards.
GGGTTTGAGGCCTGGGGTCAGGTGCTGTGGGGACAACAAATGGCAGGACTCCTGTGGGTCTTCAGCAGGGAGGATATTCCAGGTTCTCTCTTTTTTGCACCACATGGACAACCATGACCAACCATCCTTCTCTTAGGAGGCCTCTGAGGTGTAGAGAGCTCAATAAACTGCCTGAGGTCACATGGGCAATTTGCTCTCCTGTAGGCTACCCAGTGTTTGCATCCCATGGATGTTCAAAGATTTGCTCTTATCTGTGTGATTTTGGGCAACTTACTTCCCTAGGTTGTTCAATGGGAGAGATAATACTACAGCTGTGAAGATTACATTGAATCCAAAGTCCAGCCAGAGTCAGCTGCCATCATTTCTTCATTTCAGAATGGGACATTTCAGAAACCCAGAAGTAGTGGGGAATAGCTCAGCTTTGGTTGGTTAGGGGTACCTGGACAAAAAGGTTTAATCTGGACCATACAGTAGCATTCCAGTGTCACATGCCCAATGGGCAACAGCTGAGACAGGAGCTTCCTCAAGAGGCAAATCCCAGGTATGACTTCAGCTGTGGTCCCAAGTCACTCATCCCGCTGTCCAACCAGATTCCCCAAGCTGCCTTTCTAAGACAGTAGAGCCCAGGCCCCTTCCAAAAACCCCCTTTCTGCATCCATCAGCCAGAATGTTGTCTTTCAAGGAATAGCAGTCTGGAGCCACCAGTTAGGGGATAGGTGGGACTTGAACTCATATCTGTCTGGCTGAAAACTCCCATCTTTCCACCACATTGTGAATAAGAACCCCTGGACCTGGCCTGGGAAGGGGAATTGAAGTTGAAAGAAACTGAAGTGCTCTGCACAGCTAAGCAAAAGATCAGCCTTCCTTCACTCAAGTTTCTCATGATACCTGCTTGGAGATAAAACTAGGAGAAAAGGAAAAAGGAAACACACACGCACACACACACACCACACACACACACAC
>NW_008473958.1:0-1242 GCF_000622305.1 Nannospalax galili | reverse complement strand
AAACTGGAGTTACAGACAGTTATAAGCTGCCATGTGGGTGCTGGGAATTGAACTTGAGTCCTCCTCAAGAGCAGCCAGTGCTTTTAACCACTGAGCTATCTCTCCAGCACCCCCCCCCATTTGTATGTCTTTTGAGAAGTGTCTTTTTCATTCATTTGTCAATCTATTGATTGGAAAGTTAGGTTTTAGGGTATTTAATTTTAGTGTTCTTTGTGTATTCTAGATATTAATCTCCTGTCAGAGGTATAGAAAGCAAAGATTTTCTTCCATTCTGTAAGTTGTCTCTTCCCTCTGTTAATTGATTCCTTTTCTGTGCAGAAGTTTTAAAGATTTCTTTCATAATACTTTTTGTTAGCCTGTGTGTGTCATAATTATTTGTGAAGGTCAGAGAACTGCAAGGAATTGGTTTTCTCCTTCCACCATGTGGGTCCCTGAAATCAAACTCACCTTGTAAGTCTTGGCAGCAAGCACTCATAACTTCTGAGCCATCTTGCCCAACCATGAATTACCTTTGTATGTTATTTTGCATCCTGATACTTTTTTGAACATGTTTACCACATCTAAGAGTTTTCAGGCTCTGTCAAGTACAGGATTATTTCTTCCATTAGCAGGAATAATTTAACTAATTTTTCTTTTCTCTTTGAATCCCTTTTATTACTTTGTCTTGACTTATTCTTCTGAAGTACTCATATTTTTTAATATTTTTACTGAGCTTTTGTAATTTCAGACAACAGTTCTTAATCAAATTTAGATCCCCTTCCCCATTCATACCTCCCCATCCCCTCACTGAACCTCATGTATTCCGTCATACATGTTAAGTCCTGTTCATTCAGGCATTTGCACCCAAATGTCCTTCAGTGTAAATTTGTCCCCTGGAGTCTAGTCAGCCCATCTAGTGATCATGTGTAAGTTATGCTCTCCCTCACCCAGCAGCAATCAGTCTCCGATATCTCTCAGTCTAGTGCCAGCCTGCCAGCCATTTCTCTCCTCTGCCTTGGGCCCTTGTTTCATTGCATTGGCATGGGTTCTGTGCTTGATGCCACCAATGCCACAAGTTCACAGGTGCAAGCTTTCAGTGGCCTGGAAGCCTGTGATTCTCTGTGGTCATGAACCAGTTCTGGCTCTTACAATCTTTCTGCCCCCTCTTCCGAAATGGTCCCTGAGCCATGGGTGGATGAGGTTCCATATAGGAGTTCTATCCTACACTCTGCAGTCTCTTATTCTTTAAAACTTGGCCAGTTG
>NW_008473957.1:0-1243 GCF_000622305.1 Nannospalax galili | reverse complement strand
TTGAGGCAGGGTCTCTCACTGAAGCTGAAGCTAGGCAGACAGCCAGCAAGTCTTCCTGTCTCTACCCCACATACCGGTGTCGTTGCAGGAGCATGTGTGACTACACAGTCTTACATGGATATCAGGGATTTGGACTTGCATCCTCACACTTACGTAGTGAGTACACTTACCTTGTGAGTCATTTCTCTAGCCTCATATCAACCTATTTTCCTATCATCAATTTATTGTAACCTTCATATCAAATCTTCTACTAATTTTTTATGAACTTTAAGGTGATAGACATTGCTATTTACTCGTGACTTGTTCAAGAAACTTAACACCTTAATACTTTTATCAGTATAGTATATGTTTGTATGGTAATATTTTAAGAAACTAGAAAACATGAATTTCACGTCTTTGCAAAACTTTTTCTCCCATAATATGTGCTAGAATTGAGATGACTCTTTTTGGACCTTTCCACAGTTTCCTTTTGATGATGAAATACTCCTTTCCCTCTGTCTTCCCCATCTAGTTAAATGCACCATCGTTTACAAATTTCCCAGAATCTAAAATGATGCCCCATTTTGCCTTCCCTGTTTTGCTTATCCTGCTTGTCTGGTGGCTACTGGATTTTATCAGTTTATCTAGAATCAAATTCCATTGCACACCTGTTCTTCCATCATACAAATGCTAGATAGCCTGTTACCACCCAAAACCCTGGTATTCCCCACTCACTACATTGTTAGCACACCAAAATTCTGACATGTTTCAAAGTCCTATGGTTTGGGGATATGATCCTATAATCAGGGAAAATGCATAGAATTACTTACTTCCTTACCCATTTGTGGCTGATCCTTATACCATCACTCCCATTTCTTACATCTATTGAAAATCATATTTTAGATTTTTGTTTTCACATTTATTTATTTATTTGGGTGAAGTATTTAAATTCACTGCTGGAAACCATGCACAGCTTCCAGGTTCCTGGCCCCCTCTTCCCATCATCCTTTATGACGAACCGAGATAATATTCCTCCAAACTACAGTTTAGGGAACAAAAGGATTTGCTGGGCTTGCTAACGCAATGTAGGGTGGCAGTGAGGAGTACTTACAAAGGTGTGGGCACCCTTGGGATTTTGTTCCTACATCCCAGCAGGGGCTTCCTGACTTGCTGCTGGTGGTCCAAGATGGTAAAACCCATCCCCTCTCTCTGGCTTCCCATCCCTCTCCTTAGTCCTCCCCCTCATGAAGCTAAGGCTGACTTG
>NW_008473956.1:0-1241 GCF_000622305.1 Nannospalax galili | reverse complement strand
CCTGCATGTATGTAAGTGCATCCATGTTATGCAATGCCTGTGGAGGTTAGAGGAGGATATCTGATCCCCTGGAACTGAAGTTACAATTGTTAGCTGCCATGTGAGTTCTAGAAACCAAACCTCAGTCCTCTGCAAGAGCAGCCAGTGCTCTTAACCGCTGAGCCTTCTCTGCAGCCCCTGTTTTATTTTTATAAGATATCTTTGTTTACTCTTTAGTATCTACAGTCCAGGTTGTAGACTTTTCCCAACTATCCTGGTGGATATCATTTGTGCCTTATCCAGCCATAAAGCTCCCAAGAATTTCATAGCTGTACCTGGCCCTTCTCTTGTGACTCTAATTTTCATCTTTGTTTCTTTTAGTGTAATTGAATATCTTTAAAATGGGTTTCCACATCTGCAAAACAGTCAAAGGTTAACATTATGCCATTTATGTAGAGAAACCTTTTTCCAGAGGATGAGCAAAACAATGCATCATCCTGAACCATCATCCCATAATGAATAGTGGAGTTACAAAGACAACCTTGGTGAAATGCTGAAAATCTATCATGCTCTGTTCCAAACAAGTGTCAGGTGATCACAGAAATTTAAAGCTAAGAACATACTAAATCAAACATAAAGAAGGTTTAATACAGCATGGAAGAATTTTATCCATTTGTATCTGTTGTTTTTTCAACAGATTCATGTTGGGTACAATATCATGGATAAGAGGCATTAACTTAACTCTTTACAATCTTTAGTCATATTCTCTGAGACATTTCATGTCCATATCCTGGAGCTCTTACATGGAGCCTCCCTGCATTTCTCAATCCATGATGAATTTGGTGGAAATGGCTTAAGTTGCTTGGCCCTGCAGAGGGCCAAGGAGAAATCGGGCCCCATTTGCTTCTGCTGTGCCTATTGGGTTCCTTGGGTCAAATAGGCCCATGGCCCTTGGGTCTGCCCCATGGCCCTAGCCATATCTGTCCCCTCTCCATTGACTTGAGGAGGCCCTGGCTGGGCAAACTGTCTCCACCTCTAACATAAACTTTCACAGGAGAGAAATGTACAGTTTAATCTGGGGGGAGGACCATTATTCACCCCGGCACAATTTTTATCTTCTGCACCAGTACTTGTTAGGGTTCAGATACACAGCAGCCATGCCCCCTCAGCAAGAGGGCCTCATGGTTCCTCAAGCCCCTGAGAAAGACACCTTGGTCTTTGAAGTCAAAAGCAGACGTTTGTCCACTGTTTGGCCAACACAG
>NW_008473955.1:0-1242 GCF_000622305.1 Nannospalax galili | reverse complement strand
TTCTGTCCTGTTTTGATGTGATCATTCTACACTATGGTCCCAATTTCTCCCTTTGGGAATGAGAATGCTTATTCTATGGCATTGCATAATGGAATATGTAACTTCTTTTAGATTGTACAGGGATCACAGTTAAGAGATCACCTGGATCTCAGAAGACACTGTGCTTTATTTTTGAACAGTGTTGTTAAAGACTATAGGGACTTGTGAAGTTGGGCTGGATGGATTTTGCTTTATGAGATGGTCATGAGATGGGGACAAGAGATAGAAGTTATTACTTAAAAGTGAAATGTTTGAGTGTCAAGTTTCCAAAGGGCGAGCTTGTGATTATTTGTACTGATTATCAACTTGATAGCATCTAGAATCACTTGTGAAGACAAATGCTCTGGGCGGTCTGTGGGAGATTCTCTAGATTAAGTTAATTGAGTGGGTGGATCTGCCCTAAATGCAGATGGTACCATCCCAGGGGCTATAGTCCTAGACTGCAACAAAAGAAGAAAGCAAGCTGAGCACCAGCATGCATCTCTTTCTGCTCCCTAACTGAAGCCACAATGGGACCTGCTGCTTCCTCTTCCCTTCCCTGATAAACTGTAACCCCTCAAATGGTAAGTCCAAATAAACCCTTCCTTCCTTACATTTCTTTTGCCAGGTATTTTATCATAGCAACCAAAAGTAATAATACAAACTATCTGCAATTTAAAGTTCAAAAGTAGCTTTCTAAAACTCCTTCCAATTCACTTTTAGTTCAGTAAGGACAAAGAACACTTGGTGATGCTAACTCATCTGTCCCCTCACCAGCAAGCAATGCACACAGCACTCTTCCACATCAAACAGTACCTTTAACAGATCATGCTCCCCAAGATTTGCTGCATAGTGCCATGTGAGTTTTTTGGTGCCTGTAGGATCTGCCCAGGCAAAGAGTCGAGCTTGTCTTGGCAGCAATACCAGTTCCTCCTGCGACCCACTGAAACACAATTGACAAAGGGAAGATCAGAATGCCTCAGCTGTGAGACATCCAGACTTGTGACGTGCTAAGAAGGAAAATGGTACAAAGTTCTTACAAAATTTCTTAGTTAATAATACACAACTAAGCACCAAAATAAATACACCAAAATGTCCCATAAGTGAATGGTTCTGAGGCTTGGGGAAACAGAACATGGCAATGAAATAGTCATTCTAAAGTTTCAATACATTAAAATTGAACCAGGAAGAAACATACCAGTGGAATTCATTAAGGTAAAAAAA
>NW_008473954.1:0-1242 GCF_000622305.1 Nannospalax galili | reverse complement strand
GAAAAGGGGGACAAGTGAGTGGATGCTTGCTGCTATGGCTACAGTCGAGAACATCAGGACAAGTTGAATTAAAAGATAAGTCAGATGAAGGCATGGGGCAGATGCGTGTGGGAGGTGACAGCTCTACGGAAAGAGGTCCGAAAGGAAAGCCAGACGCCAAGAAACTGTGTGGATGAGAAACAAGGCAAGCACCAGTGGAAATGACTTTATTCCATCTTAATGATCAGTCTTTGAAAAGGCTGTATGTGAAGAGAACAATCATCTCCTGCGTTCCTTCTTCCATACACAAATTATCCTGTTCCAGGATTTTAAAACATATCATTGGATAAAATTTCTGTATGCCTCTACATATTTGTACAATTATGCAGAATATCAGAATGTAAAACTATGAAAAATAGAGGTGAAATAAAGTAGAACAAAAGGAATGAAGGACGGGTTGGGGTATTTAATATGAGGTCATTCTGGGTCGTACTGAATTGTTACTAGAACAAGATTTGAAAATGAATCAGTGAGGTAAGTGGGTAATGGCAGACAGGGAAAACTGGAGGGTGAACACACCTGGATGGCTTAGTACCTGGGCAGTGTCGTTGGAGTGGAGACTGGAAAGAAGACCAGGGAACGGGGAGCAGAAGGGCTTGCAAGCCTTTGTAAGAGCCTGATCTTTCCAGGCAAGGCATTGCAAAGTGACTTTGTACATGTATGCCCGTGGTGTGAGGGAAGTTCAGGCTTGGGCTTTATCCAGAGCAACTGGAAAAAATTAGTCGTCATCCATTCTTTGCCATGAGCAGGGTGCTTAATAAAAGAAGAGAGAGAAGAGAGAGAGCTCAGTGGGCATGAATCCATATCACACAAGAATGGAGACCTGAGTCATAACCACCAAAACTCATGTGAAAAGCTTGGTACAGCCTGTCACACCAGAGTGCTGGCTTTTTCAGGTAGATGTGCTGCTGAGACTTGCTGGGTGCTGGCCTAGCTCCAGGATCAGTGAGACACCCTGTCCTAAGGGTAGAGAGTGATAGAGCAGGATACCCAATGTCCCCATGTACATGGTGAGTCATCAGTTCAGCTGCAAATGTGCCAGGTACGTAGAGGATATGGGTCCTGCCTTACCGCCACTTGGAAATCTCAGGCAGTACATCGCTTATGGCCCAGAAGCCTGGAACCATGAAGGGGACAAGGTTTCGAGAGACATAGTTTCAGTCTAGCCACATCGACATACTGTAAGTGGCTCAAGAAACTCAG
>NW_008473953.1:0-1242 GCF_000622305.1 Nannospalax galili | reverse complement strand
CTGCAAGAACAACCAGTGTTCTTAACAGCTGAGCCATCTCTCCAGCCCCAGCTGACTTGCTTTCTATCTTTGTCCCGCATCATTCTATGTACAGATGTGTTCTGTGCCTACTGTTGACTATCTAACATGTTTAGCATGTAAGCAGACTCTAAATTAAAACAACCAAAAACCTGGGCTTGAAAATAAGGCTTGACTGGAAGAAGCTCCTAGGGCCCACCTAAAGATGGTTGCCCATATCCATACTGTTTTAGAAGATTAAATAGAAAATGAAGCACATATTTTTCAAATATGAAAGGAATGGAGTTCAAAATAAGCCAATATAAGCAGGAGGAGTAAATGGAAAAGAAAATCACCTCAGAGATCTTCAAGCCCAGACCTGTGAGAATAAGTGCCATTTACTAAACCTAATACTTATGAGGTACTTTGCAGTCCCATCCTGCAAACTATGGCCTGTTATTCTCATTGAAAGGTGAACTCAGAGAGGAACACACTTGTTTGGATCATAGTTTTTGCTAAATAGACATCTCTGGGTCCTGGAGAAGTTTTCTTTCTGACTCCTGGATAAAAAGTCAGGACTCTCTGCCTCCCTGTGAGACATCACACCTCTCCCACAACTGTCATAGATATGGTTCTGCTCCAAGGAAAAGTTAGGAGTAAGGAAGAATTATGGATCTGTACCATGTGGGTGGCTCTATTCTCCCCTGCAATGTCCCCGGGTTTTCTTGGAGGTGACAGTGGTCTGTTGTGAAACAAGGCTGCTGTGGAGTCAGGATTCCAGTTTGGTCTCAGCTTGCCCACCTCACACTGCTGCCGACATGCTCTGTGCTCATTCCTTTTCAGCCATTGATGAATGGATCCCATTACCATTATATCTTCCAACTCAGAACTCCCAAGGGCTCCATCAGAAGCAAGGTCACACTAAGGTATCCTAACACACATGGTCTGTGAACTCTCACTTAATAGCCCAGCAGTTAACTACTGACTTTCTCAGTCTTCTAAGTGGCACCAATTCTGGGAGACGGTAAGATGCTCAGCAGTGGACAGTCAAGGTTTCTCAGTAAGAGACAGAGAATGGGAACTTGCCTCATTGATAAGCAGTGCTTTAAGCATCTCCCTCCCCACTACCACCTGCTCTTAGACAGGGTCTCACTGTAAAGTCCAGGCTGTTCTTCAGCTTGCAGTTCTTCTGTCCCAGTCTCCCAAACACTGGGATTGTAGGTATGTACAACTATGCCAGGCTAT
>NW_008473952.1:0-1242 GCF_000622305.1 Nannospalax galili | reverse complement strand
ATGAGTAGGGAGAATCTGATCTAGGAGAAATAAGTCTCCTTCCTGCTGTCTGAGGGCTCTGGTGAACCAAATAGCAAAATGAGTTCTTTACTATAACATCTTTGTGACTTTCAGTTCTTCCAGAGAGCTGCTAAAGATGAGCTGTGTCGTCAGAATAACTTGTACGTTCAGCCGTATGCTTGCTATGAACTTGGCTGTCTTCTACTAGACAAACCAGAGGTAACTTTTTTTTAATGCTTTCTTTTAAAAAATGTATTTGTTATAAGCATTTTGCCTGTATGTATGTATGTGTGCCACACATGTGCCTCATGCCCTCAGGGGTCAGAGCCCATAGAATTGGAGTTACCATGTGGGTACTGGAAACTCGAACCCAGGTCCTCTGCAAAGCAGCAGTGCTATTAACTGCTGAGCCATCTCTCTGGCCCTATGGTTTTAAAAATGTTTTTGTTAACATTCATCAGCCAGAGTGTGCAGATGAGTAGGCACAGGCACAAAGCATCCTTCACTTAGTAAATTGAACCTTGTGTTCTTTACATAAATTGAACCTCGTGTTCTTTACCCCCTTTCCTTATGCTCATGGATGAGTTTGAGTTTAAGGAGGCAGTAATGACTGTACTGGAATTTGAATTACAGTTGTAACTTTTCAGAAAAAGCTTCATTTGAGGGAAGATCATTGTCCTTTTCAGAATTGTGTGGCATGATAATAGTATATTGTATTGGAAAGAGACTTGTGAATGATTTTGGCTCCACCATATATTTTAATTTATGCCACTGGTTGTTACCTCAGTGCAAACTCTCTTCCTGATCTACACAATGGGATTAAAAAAATACCTGGCTTGCCAATTTAATAAAAATTATTGTAAGAATAAATAAAGATGACATATATGATTACTTTAAAAAGTTTACAACACCATACAAACAGGACTTGATAGCTACTATTGGGGTGTATATTTAAGATTCAGGGGAGATGGCTCTGATAAGCTGTCCTAGCAAGTTTCAAGGACCTGAGTTCAGATCCTGAGAACCATATAAAAAGCCGAGTTTGGCAGCACATGCCTGTAGCTCAGTGCCAAGGGACAAAAATGGAGGCAAGAGGATCCTGGAAGCTGTCTGGCCAGTGTGGCCAAATTCCAGGCCAGTGAGAGAATTTGTCTCAGAAGTCTGAAGGCACCTGAGTTCCAACACCCAGGGTCATCCTCGGACCTCCACATTCAGGCTGTACACCCACAGGAGTACCCCCCC
>NW_008473951.1:0-1215 GCF_000622305.1 Nannospalax galili | reverse complement strand
TATATATATATGTGTGTGTGTGTGTGTGTGTGTGTGTGTGTGTGTGTCTATCACATGTGTACACGAGTCCATGGAGGCCTGAAGGGTGTGCTGGATCCTCTGGAGCTGGAGTTATAGGTGGTTGTGAGTCACCCAACATGGGTAGTGGGAACCCATCTCAGGTCCTGTGGAAGAGCATCAAGAGCTCTTAGTCACTGAACCATGTCTCTAGCTTCAGATTGGTTTTTGAAACAACTCACTCTTTCAGTTGAAATATTTGCAACTTTATAGTAGGACAACATAGTGCAGGCACTGCCTTGATCTTCAGCACAAGTCATTAGTAGAATACCAACTGCATGAGCAGTTCCAATGGATCTATACTCCTTCTATGGAAACCGAACATCATTTGAAGATAATCACACCTTCAATTAAAACAACTTTTGTAGAACAAAGAAATAGGTTTAGTACAGTGTATAGAAATTATAAACAGAGGAATGAACTCAGCTCCACTTAAAGGTAGAGTTAAAAGATAAAGAGATAAACAAGTATTATTAGATAATTTGAACACTCTCACCTCTCAAGAAACTAAGGCAGATGGGACCAGTACCAGACCAACATGTACCTTTGTAAAAACCTGTCTCAGAAAAGAAAATAAAAAAGAGAAAGGGTGAGTATAGTCAGTATAAATTTGGACCACAGAGTTCAAGTTAGATAATAAGAAAAGGAAGCATAAGGTGAATGAAAGAGACCTGGGTGAATGGCAGCATCTACCGCCATGTAACCACTCATATGGGTGCAGTTGCTGAATCTGTGTCTGTGTCCTCACACTCCTGGGTGTATTTGCTGCGACTGTATCAATGCTCTCACTCTCCATGGCACAGGTTCATATTTTGTCCCTACACAACCACAAGTGAGCGCTGGTGCAGAATCAGTATCTAGTCTGTCTTGTTTTTCCTTGATTGCCCATTTGTTCTGGTGTCCTCTGAAAAAGAGAAGAAACTTTGTACAAGTTGATCTTTGTGTTGTTTTCCCATAACCAGTGGATGTGGATTGGGACCAGACTGTAGGTATTATTACTCTAAATGTCTTTCTTCCCTATGGCTGTAGGGAAGCTCCCTACAGGCATGCAGCAGACCCAAGCATCTTTAAAAAAAATTATTTTTGTTATTTTCATTTTATTTTACATGTATGAGTGTATTGCCTGCATGCATGTAAGTGCACTCATGTTGTGCAATG
>NW_008473950.1:0-1242 GCF_000622305.1 Nannospalax galili | reverse complement strand
ATTTATTCCATACTTTGTTTTGTGAATCACACTCTTTCTTTTGTTTGCTATAGTAGTTAGTATACTAAGGATATTTTCATCTTTTTTTTCTTGCTTCTTTTGTAGAATAAAGCCTAGAATTATGGTGAAATTGTGCATTTAGTAAATTATAAGATTGAAATACAGAGTTTTTCCTAGTCACTCTCTGGTTTCAAATTTCAATTCAACAACTTACCAGCTGTGTGACCTCTGGCAATTTTTACCTCAGTTTCCTGATTTAGAAAAATTTATGATAATGAAAAAATTATAGAATGCTCTATTTGTTGAGTGCAGTTAGCACTTTCAAAGTATTCAAATGTAGTGTTTGTTATTGTGGGTCCTAGTGACTAATAATATTTTGTCAATATTTCTAAGTTCTGTCTTCACTGTGCTTTCTGAGAGCTGAGCTCAGAATAAAATCTGCTTGTCTAGTCTCTTCCATCTTTCATGTTTAGGTCATTCACCCAAACCTCACATTAACAAGATGGAGAGGCATACTTTCACAGAGTTATTCTGTTAAATAAATTAGAAAAAACAGCTACAATGGCCTTTGGTCATGAAAATTTAACTCAATACTTGCCTCACTAAGTCAAAGAATCAGCATAGATTTTTCAAGTTTATCTGAAAATAGACACCTTTATTAAAAGCCTAAAATAACACAAAGGAAAACTTAAATTTGAGGATTTATTTTAATAGTTTTTATTTTTTTACATGCACAGAAGAATATAAAGAAATACACAAAACACACAGGTATTCTCATAGAAATATTTTCTATATATTGAGCTTCCATATATTCAAGATATTTATCTTTGCATATTAACCTGGTACCTGGATGCCTTTCCCAATTCATAGAGCAAAACCTCAATTATTATATAGATTTTCTTATATGATAATGTTTTTAATATTGCATATTAATATATAAATTAGTCACTTTTCTCATCATTGTGACAAAATACCTTGAAGAAGAAGTGTGCAGAGGATTAATTTTAGCTCAGGACTTGAGAAGGTAACTTCCAAGGTGGCAGGGAATGCAGGATGGAGTTTGTGGTAATGGAATGTGTGACTTCAGACACCTCACATCTCAGCAGACCAGAAGACAAACCTTGCGCTTCAAGCACTTGGATTGTGACAAACCACAAAGCCTGGCCTTGAGCAGTCCTATTCCCTTAAACCGTCTTTTCTCCTGAAGAATCCACACCTCCCCTAAGTAGCACCAATAGGTAG
>NW_008473949.1:0-1231 GCF_000622305.1 Nannospalax galili | reverse complement strand
ACACAGATGCACACACACACACACACACACACACACACACACACACACACTGATCCTAAAGGGCATACACCAAACTTCAAAGCATACGTATCTTCTGAATTATAGGCTCTTACAATCTTGTGTAACTTTTCCTAGACTCCTTTTGGGGGGAGGGAGGGAATCAGCAAACGTTAGGCAACTGTTCTACCACTAGCCTATATCACCAGTCCTTATGCTATATTTTATTTAATTATATGTCAAGAAATATACTTATATCTATATAGATTAAAAGACACCAGAATCATCTAAAACACAACACATGGAGACTAAGTAGTTTTGCTGTAACTTGATTTTATGCAAGCAAAAGATTATTAACTTAAAAACTTACTGTGCTGGTTAATTTTTTTATTCAACTTGACACAAGCTAGAATTGCCGAGGGAGAGGGAACCTCAGCTGAATAATTTTCTGCATCAGACAGATCTGTGAGCATGTCTGTGAGGCATTTTCTTGATTGCTAATTGAGGCCAGAGAGCACAATCCACTGTGGATGGTATCATCCCTGACCAGGTTGGCCCTGGGCTATATAAGAAAAGTAGCTGAATGGGCCAGAGGAAAACCAGGAAGCAGTTTTTTTTCACGGTCTCTGCTTCTGTTCCTACCTCTATGTTCTGACATGAGTTCCTGCCCTGAATTCCTTCAGTGATGGACTGTACCCAGTATAAGATGAAATAAACCCTTTCCACACCAAGCCTCTTTTGCTCAGTGTTATATCGCAGCAACAGGAAGCAAGCTAGAACACACACTGTGTTTCATGATAATGTTTATTATAAAAGTAAAACGACAGACTCCATCTTCTATCCTTCAATAAAGGTGAAGAATAAATATTTGAAAATTTCCAGAAGACAGAACACAGGGAAAAGGCTTACGAGGTTCTAGAACTCCAGTACACTGTTGGCAAACACGGAGAAGCCTGGATTTTAACTTCTACTACTGGGCACCTAAGATTTGGTTGATTTGGGTGTCAATATGTACCAGGAGACCACACGGATTTCAGAAGACTATGATTGATCTCCAGACAAGATAACATATTTCTACCTCATAAGGTTCTGCTGAAGAATAAATTTAATAATGTGTATAAAGCATTTAACATAATGTTTGTCAATAATGATTGCTCAGCAACTGAGGGACCACATTACTTGTTAAGAGCACTGAGCTCCTCTGATGAGTTGATGTCAGTTCCTACCACCCCCA
>NW_008473948.1:0-1241 GCF_000622305.1 Nannospalax galili | reverse complement strand
ACCCTAAAGGTTCTGTGCCTCCCAATGGCACAGTGGGCTGAGAAACAAAAATTTAACACACGCATCTTTGAAGGACGTGTAGTCAAACCATAGCATCTCATGTTAAAGAATAGCTTGGCAGTCATAGTAAAGGCTAATGAAGGATACCTCCATTCCAAAAGTCAGAAGAGAGCTCAAAGAAAAAGCAAAGATAATCTACTTACTGCTTCAGAGGAGGTGAAATTGGAAATGTGATGGAAATCTCTATTATATTTATCACAGAAACATTTTTATACATTTAAAAAGATTTCAACACCCAATGGTCCAAAATACTTTCTCTTAAATAAATCCAGTGTTTCATATTTTCATACCATATTCATTAAGAATATCTCATCATTTTCTGATTATGTCTGGAGTGCATATATATACAGACTTTCTGCTCCAGCAGAATGAATTAAGGCAGGTAGTTTCTTTTCCTCTCCCCATGAAAGAATTTTTACATTGCTTGCTATTTAAAATTTATAGCACTCTCTGTATCCATATTTGCACACTGAATTATTTCAATATTTTGAATATTGGCTGATTTTGTTGAAAAGATTTAAATAGTATTTTGTATTTTTTGAATCATAGTATTTTTGCAGTTAATTCAATTAGCTACATTTTCAAATGTTGGCATTAAGTTGTAATAATATTATTTTGATGTTTACAATGTAATTGATTCTTGCTCATGTCCCCAGTTTTATTTATTGTTTATTAGTGTCATCTATACATTATCTTAATATAAGTTACTAGAAGATATTACTTTCACAATACTGTTTCATTTGTTAACTATTTCACAAATATGATTTAAAATGTAAATAAGGTGAAACCAATATGTAACACAAATGACAAAATAAAATGGAAGAAATTATACCTGATGAACAGGACAAAGTTCTGGGAAAGTTGACTCTACATGCTAGACACTGAAATATATTTTCATTAAACTTTTCAAATGCAAAACAAAAGAGCAGTTTGAGCATGTGGCAAAGAAAGTATGTCATAAGAAAGTCTCCCTCTAGTAACAGAACAGTCCACAGACACATCTGAAGGTGAAACCATGGAACTGTGTGTCCAAAGTGCTGAAGGAAAGTACTATTCTCAAATACTACACTGCACATTTTTCACAGAGACTGAAAGGGGACACACATTCAAATATAATCTTGGAGCTGGAAAGATGGCCCAGTGGTTAAGAGCACTGACTGCTCTTGCAGAGGACCCGGGTT
>NW_008473947.1:0-1242 GCF_000622305.1 Nannospalax galili | reverse complement strand
ACATACATAAAACCTTCAAAGTCAAATTTGTGTCCCCCAAATGCCCTTTAGTGTGAGTCCATCCTCTGGAGCCTAATTAATCCATCCAAACTGCCATACTCTTAAAGACAACTGACTCTAACATGTCACACCTTAATGACGACTGATGCTCTCTCTCCCAGCAGCCAATAGTTCCTCAGGTAGGGCAATGGCATCTTACTCACTTCCCCATGTCTTTGCTGGAATTTTGTCTGGCTTGAGCTTGCATGGGACTTGTGTATGCTGTGAGTTCATATGAGTAACTGCCCTGCTGTCTGGAAACCTCTGTTTCCTTATGGTCATCCACCTCTTCTGGCTCTCACAATCTTTCTGCTCCCTTTTCCTAAACGATGCCTGAGCCGTGGGAGGCAGAAGTTTGGTATAGGTGTCCTATTTAGGGATAAGTACTCTGCAGGCTCTTATTCTCTGCACGTTGGCCAGTTGTCTTAATCAGCATCTGCTGCATAAGGAAGCTTCTCTAGTGAGAACTGACATATGCATTAATCTATGCATATAATAATAAGTCGCTAGGAGCCAGGTGGATATTATATCTTTTTAGCAGAATAATAGTATTAAGCTCTTGCCCATGGTTTGTGGGCTGTCTAGCCTCAGTTTCCTAGACCTGATAACAATGTCGGTATGGGCTCTATCCTATGAAGCAGCTTTAAATCCAAGCGGTTGGTTACTCCCATAATATTCATGCCACTACTGTGCTGAGATATACATTACCCAGCCAGTTGTTGTAGCTCACAGGAATCACAGCTCTGTGAATTTTTTTTTTTTTTTTAAGTTGGAGCAGAGAATGCTCTCTCCTCTCTAGCTGTCTCTCACTATGGGGCAGTTCAGTTGAGCCCCTGGCTTTCTAAGATCTCCATATGCCTGTGTTAGTGAGTCAGTCTAACTGCAGTACATGAAGCAGGCTTCTCTAACTTGGAGAGGTGGACCTTTTGTCATAGGAACTATGCCTCACATTCACAAAATTAAACACAGCCCCCTGAGTTCATCCCACCACTGACTGTGATTTTGCACTATACTCAACCCCCATCTTCATGGCCTGATTGACCTTTGGGACTGCCCCTTCGCTCTGAGGCTCTTTTTCTGTGGCTTTCATTCAGCTTCTGTGCTGTTAACTTATGATGGCGTTGGTCCATCCTCACACCTTTTTTCTTCATGGCACATGGGTTGGAGCCTCTGCCTCAGATCCAGCTTTCCCTCAAGGTGATC
>NW_008473946.1:0-1242 GCF_000622305.1 Nannospalax galili | reverse complement strand
CTTGAATTCACAGAGATCCGCCTGTCTCTGCCTCTTGAGTGCTGGGATTAAAGGTGTTGCCGCCATGCCCAGCCTTGAGATGCACTTTCAATTCCTTGAGCTTTATCCCTAGAATTAGGATTACTGGACCAGACGGTAATTCGCTGTTAACTTTTGGAGAACCAGCATAATGCTTCCTACTGTGGCTGACCATCTCACTAGTACTACACAGGCTCCTAGTTTTTCCATATCCTCAGCAGCACATTTTCTGTGGTAGCCAATCGAATTAGTGTGAGGTGGCATTTCATTGTGCTTTTGATCACATTTCTGTATTGTTACTGATACCAAATGTCTTTTTCTATGGTTATTGGCCCTTTGTATATCTTCTCTGGAGAAATGTCTGAGTTCTTGTGACCACCCCCTCCCCGTTATTGGGTATTGAACTCGGGGTCTGACACAACCTTGCCAAGCACTCTACCACTGAGCTGCATCCTCGCTGCTTCTTACTTCACTTTGTAATTGGTTTGAGATTTTTTTGGTTTGGACAGGGTTTTATTGTTGTTTTTAATATTTTGTTAATCATTTTTATTTGATTTGTACAAGTGTATTACCTGCATGTAAGTGCACTTGTGTTGTGCAGTGCCCATGGAGGCAAGAAAAGGGTGTCAGATCCCTTGGAACTGGTTGTTTGCCACCATCTGGGTGCTGGAAATTGACCCCAGGTCCTGTGCAAGAGCAACCAATGTTCTTAACCATTGAGGCATCTCTCCAGCCCATTTGTTTTTGAGACAAGCTCTTACTACATAGCCCTGGCTGGCTTGGAACTCTCTATGTAGACCAGACTGACCTCAGACTCACAGAGATCCTCATGCCTCTGAATCCCATTCTGGGATTAAAGGCATGTGCCACCATGCCTGGCCTTTGTCTTTTTATACCGGTACCATGCTGTTTTCACACTGTAGCTTTGTAGTTAGCTTGCATATCAGGAAGGTGTGAGTCCTCCAGTTCACCTGGCTGTTTGAAAATTCCTTGAGAACTGTATTTGGGTTTTAGGATGGACTTCTCTGCATTGCAAAAAGATGTCATTTGGGGCTAAAAAGAGGGGTTGTATTGACTGTGTAGATCACTTTTGGGGAATGTGGACACCTCAAAAATATTGTCTTCTAATCCATGAACAGAAGATAGTTCATTTATTTATGTCAATAGCATCTTATGGATTGTTGTAATTAATTCCTAAGCATTATTTTATTCTTTATGAATTAT
>NW_008473945.1:0-1241 GCF_000622305.1 Nannospalax galili | reverse complement strand
CAGGCAGATCTCTGTGAGTTCAAGACCAGCCTGAACTCCCCCAACCGAGGCTACAGAGAGACCCTGTCTCAAAAACAAAACAAAACAAAATAACATTCATGTTTTCCACACTCCCACCAGAATCTCCCATTAATCAGATTTATACCATTCTGGGTCTCCTCTTGCACACTTGTCCAAACTCTTCCACATTCCTTCCACAAACCAGTCTGAAAGCCTAAGAGCCCTATGATCAGGTTGAGTTACAGCAACAGCTTTTCTTCTCTAGGATCAATTTTCTGTATCAGTTACTTTTTTATCACTGTGAAAAAGTAGACCACAAAAGCAAAGAAGGAAAATTTATACTGGTTCATGTATTCATGAGGATTTCAATCCATTATGGCAGCAGGCAAGGTGTGGCAGCATTCATGGTAGCAAAAGCATGCAACAAATGACTCAGGGAACAGACATCATGGCCAGAGCTGGGGGTGGAGGGAGTATAGCTTGGTAAGACTTGTTCCTAGTGACCAACTTCCATCAGCAAAATCCCAACTTCCAAAAACTCCATCCATAACTTTCCAAATGCTACCTAAGCTGAGGATCAAGCTTTCAGAACACTAACATGTTGATGTTCTAGTTACTCACAATCTACAGGTTAAAACAATGAAGGAATGGAAAATAAGCAAACTGTTGAACATCTCACTACAATTGGTTATTGAGTCAAGACTGCCTCTAAGAAATCTGACAATGGAGCTTATTTCTTTGCTGCCATGCTGTTGGTCTCCTTAACTTCTGTTTCCAAAATCCTGCTAGAGAGAGAAATGTAATGTTTAGCTGCCAAAGCAATGGCTCGTCATCTTGACTTAGTCATTTATGGTAAGGTTCACAATTGACCATTCCTTCATGGAAGACTGCAGTGGAAACAATCTTGACAGCGTGTCTCTTACACTATTGATTCCAAACTTCTGGTTATACTTGTCATGCTGGCCACATATGTGATATATGCTGAATAACTTATAAGGAACATATTTCTTCCAGTAGGCACTCAGAGAATGCCAATAGTGGGAAAAATAAAATTCACCTCACTCTGGGTCAAGTTCAAGAAAATTTGTTGAGAATATGTAGGCACTAGAAAGTCTTTGTCCCTAGAGAACATTTTCAGTGGTGATAAGTGAATTAAGCTCTACGTCTTTGATTTTTGTTTTTCTTTTGTTTTGTTTTGAGACAGGGTCTCTCTGTAGCCCCAATTGGCCTGGAACTCACTA
>NW_008473944.1:0-1241 GCF_000622305.1 Nannospalax galili | reverse complement strand
GACAATACATGCATACACAGAAAATAAAAATAATAAATAAAATATTTTTTTTTTAAAAGAAAAACTTAATACAGTTTTAATCTATGCTCTGTGATCCCATCATTTGGCAGACAAAGGCAAGATCATGAGTTTCAGGTCAGCCTGAACTGCTTAACAAGACCTTGTCTCTGGGCCTATAATCCCAGCACTTGGGGGTCAGAGGCACTAGGACCACTCAAGAGTTTGAGGCCAGTGTGGTTTGCATAGTGAGTTCCAGGCAAGTCAGAACTACATAAGAAGACCCTGTCTCAAAAACAGAAAAAGAAACCAACCGTAATATTTCGTCTTCTAGCGCCATTGCTGTTCTGTCTTCTTTGCCAGGTCCCATGAGCTGCGTTCCAAGGTGGTTTCTCTGCAGCTGCTTCTCTCTGTACTGCAAAATGCTGGTCCAGTCTTCAGGACTCACGAGATGTTCATCAACGCAATCAAGCAATATCTCTGTGTGGCCTTGTCCAAAAACGGCGTCTCTTCAGTGCCTGATGTCTTCGAGCTCTCTCTTGCTATTTTTCTTACTCTTCTTTCAAACTTTAAAATGCATTTGAAGATGCAGATAGAGGTACAGACTTCAGTTAATTTTCTCATTTGGGGACAATACTATCAGATGAGAAACATGCTGGTGAGCCAGGCATGGTGCATGCCTGTAATACCAGCACTCAGCAGATGGAGGCAAGGGAATCAGGAGGTCAGGACTAGCCTAGATAGCTAATTTGAGGCCAGCCTGGGCTACATGAGATCCTATCTCAAAAAAAAAAAAAAAAGAAAAAAGAAACATTCTGGTGACCTAGTCACCATGGCTACTTACCTCTTCTACTTGCTAGTCCTCCAAAGTGGAAGTTTTGGATAAGGGAAAAAGTATCTTTTCATAAAATTTCTGCCCCCAGTTTGCATAATCCTTCATTTTCAACAAAGGTTTGAAGTCTTGGCCTATTGCTTGACTTAGCCCCTAAACTGTCTGGGCTTAAATCATTTGAAATAATTTAAATCAGTTGTAAGATTGAGAAATCATATGACACACACAAATCCAAATTTCTGATTTTTCTTAAAATGTCATACATGTGGATCCTGCATAAGCACCTGGCAGCTCTGGAGTACCGTGCTAGCTGTTCCCCAACTAGGCCAGGCTTCTATGCTCCCCAGCAAATCTAACAACCCCCTCTTCCATCTGCCTAGGCTGCCTCACTTAGTATAGGACCTGCCTTAGT
>NW_008473943.1:0-1241 GCF_000622305.1 Nannospalax galili | reverse complement strand
TTTTCAGATTCAGCAGGCCTGTGGGGCAGCCTGAAACTCGGCATCTATAAATTCTCCAAGGTGGTGACCACACTTTGCAAAGTACTTTTTGGTACGTAGCCCATAGAACTACTACTGAGATTCCATGAAGATTAAGCATTAAATGCACTTTACATTCAGTGGAGTCTAATAGATTGATTTAATGTGTTTAATCCCCAAATTAACGCTGACAGAAGAATTGGGCTGACACTGTCAGGTCCATTCCCCTGCCTCCCAACTCAGGTCAGTTTTGCTTCTGTCTGCCTTCAAGTGATGTTTGAGCCTTTCCAGAGCAGTATTCGGGGCCTACATCCTGGCTTCTTTGTTTTGCTCAGATAATGACAGTCTGATACCATTGTTGTTGAGAACTGGAGTCTGGAGGGTCTCTTCTAGGGTGTTCAGGTTCTTGTCCAGGAACAACAAATTTGATAGGGACACACAGACAGTGGCGGAGGTAGTTTATTAAGGAAGAGAGCACTTTCATGGAAGGCAGCAGACTAGAGCTGCAGGTGGGGGAATGTTCCTTGGCACCCACGCCTGGTAGAATGGGAGCTTTTATGCGTCATATGTGTAGTACACACTTGCTTTCCCAGCATTTATGCACATGCTGTCTGTTGCTTCCTGACCTTGGTGCAAAGGGGTTTCTACTCCAGTTTCTTTTATATCTGATTTTTACCTTCTCCACACTACTCTCCTGCCACAGCACTTCTGAGTTTTCACCATCACTGGGTGAACCTGCCAGGCTGAACTCATTGGCTGGGATGTGAGCATCCCCTGATGAGTCCTGGAATGCTAGGATAGGAGAAGAGATTTTTCAGGTGGACTCTGATCAGAGACATGCCAGAGCTCTGAATCATAGCAGAGCCTCTCTGGCCTCCTACTGGGATGGGACCTTCAGGTGGCAGCCCACAATTAATTATCTGCTGCTGGAGACAAGCGTGGCATGCATTTACTTTGTACTAGTGTAACATGCCGATCTCTCCTTGAGATTGCCATTTGGGTGTATAAATTTCAAGATGAGAGGCTGGAGATGGCTCAGTTGTTAAAGTGCTTGCCTTGTAAGCACAAGGACTTGAATTCAATACCCATAACCTAGGTCAAAAAAAAAAAGCAGGCTGGAGAGACATCTCAGAGGTTAAGAGCACTGGCTGTCTTGCAGAAAACCCAGGTTTAAATCTCAGCACCCACATGGTGGCTAACAACTGTCCATAACTCCAGTTCCA
>NW_008473942.1:0-1242 GCF_000622305.1 Nannospalax galili | reverse complement strand
AAGCATATGTTTCTTAAGCTCCTTTATTTATTTGCTTTGATGGTCCCTTTGCTCAATGCATTCCATATGTTTATTACCCAATGCTTGAAAATGTTATGTCTAAATTCTTTACATTCTTTGGATCCTTAATGTTTCTGAGCATGGATTATCTGCTTTGCACTTATCAGAAAAGAGATTATAATGTTTTCTCTTTTGAAAGTCCTTTTCCTTTATACAATCTGATATTTCCCAAAGTAACTTAAACATGGAAGGGGCTCTTTATTTTTTCTTTGTACAACCAATAGTTCTGTAACTAATATTCCCAAGAGGATATTTGGGACTTTCTGCTTGAAGTAGTTTGAAAAATCAAAGTACACAAAAGTCCAGTGATAGGAACAGGGAAGAGGTGCAAAACAAAAACAAAAACGCAAACACAGCAGCCAAACAACCACAATAACAATAGCAGTTAATGACATCTGCAGATAAAAGTAAGACAGAAGTGGGCCAGAGTTCAGTTTCGAGTCACTCATAAGAGGAAGGCCTCAAGTTCCACTCTGAGACTCACTCCATTCCTGAAAGCTTAATATCAAAATGTATGCACTGAATCAGCCTACCCAGTGTCACACCCTTAATGAAAACTGAATGTCGTCTCCTAGCAGCTATCAATTGTCAATAGCTCCTCAGGGCTGGGGCTTCTTTTCCACCTCACCCATAAACGTTATTTGTTTTATTGTTTTGTTTTGTTTTTGTCTGTCTCGGGATCATGTACATGCTCTCACAAACGTCACTTCTTAAGTGCAATTGTCCTGTTGTGTCTGGAAAACACAGTTTTACTGTATTCATTCACCACCTGTGGTTCTTGATCTATGCCTTCTCTTCTGCAATAATCCCTGAGACTTGGGAGGAGAGGGTATATGTAGGTGACGCATTTAGGGTCAAGCACTCTGCAGTCTCTTATTTTCTGCAGGTTGACTATTCATTGGTCTCTGTATAAATCACTATCTGCTGCAAGAAGAAATCCTCTCTGGTGAGAGCGAAGAAATGTATTAATCTTTGGATACAATAATAAGTCTTCGGGAATGGTTTAATACTATTTCCATTTAATGGGATAATAGTATTAGATTCTCCCCTATGATCTGCGTCCTGTCTAGCCACAGGTTCTTTACCTTAATATCGGTGCCAGGAATAGGTTCCATCTATTAAAGATGGCTTTAAGTCCGATCAAAAGTGGATGGTTACTCAGGTGGTATCCCTACCACTAAT
>NW_008473941.1:0-1242 GCF_000622305.1 Nannospalax galili | reverse complement strand
AGTCTAGTGTCTGGGAAGTGTAATCCCTTGAACTCTTAAATATACTGATCACGTTAATCTTTGGTTATACCTTCCTTTTTGGTGTTTAAGACCATACAGTTGAGTTTTAAGCAGAAAACTCTCTCCCTTGTAAATGTTAGGATGAGGAGTTGAAAGGGACCAAGCTCATACAATCCAAACTGGCCTTCACTAGTCAATGAAGAATGACCACAGACCACACAGTCTGGTCTGCTGTAGCCACTTAATAGCAGGGGAGCTTAAGTACTTTTGTGTACAAACAGTCATGGGGTTTGGATTGAGGATCTAAGGTCAGCATTCTTCCCCAATTAGGGTCTCGGGGGACTTATGGGAGAAGACAGGTTCTGAATTCTTTCCCTGATAAGGGTCTTGGAAGGTCTTGTCTGCAGATCTTTATGGTTGGGGTTTATGGGGGTCCCAGATGGACTTGTTTGCAAAGCAAGAATTGCTTTATGATTTAGGACTAATGGAGGTCTCCCTTCAGTCCTATGGCCTCCACACAAACATACATGTGCACACACACCCACATACACACATGTACCCACAGACATATGAGGGTCTGCGTCTCCCTTGGCAGAGCTGGCACACACTGAGTGCGGCAGGCAGACTGTTACCTCTCCTGCTCCTTTCTGCAGTGCTGGAGTTCGAACCCAGGACCTTGTGCGCACTACGCAGATGCTCTACCACAGACCTACCCCCAGTCCATCCATGTCTGTTTCTTATTGACACTTCCTGCTTGTCCTCTAAGCTTGCTTCTCTTCAGCCCCGGAAAGTGATGTAGAGGAACAGGGGCTGGGCTAAGGCCCAGCAGAGCTGGGCGTTTCACTGTGACCATCTTCCGTTCATTGTGTGATCTTGCTCAAGCCCTCCTCCTGGCTTGGGCACCAGCTCCCCATCGGCAGCCTGGGGGCCATGCTTGTCTAGTCTGCATCTCAGCATCATCGGGAGGGTCTGAGAGAGGAACTGGGAGCCCTTGATGGCCAGCTCTGGGAAAGTAAGGGTTGCTTCCGAGTGCACTGGCAGCTAAGTGGAGATGAAGGATCACGGATCAAGTTCTAATTGCTGAATGCACTAATGTGCTAAAAGGAGATGGGGAGAGAGTGGAGCATGGTGGGAAAAAGGTGCAAAACAGAAGGGCTAAGGGCTGTGGATATAGCTCAGTGGTGGAATGCTTGCCTGGGATGCCTAGGGCTCTGAGCTCCATCCCATCACTGACACCATTGC
>NW_008473940.1:0-1241 GCF_000622305.1 Nannospalax galili | reverse complement strand
ATTCTATGCTGCGGGTGGGAGGCTGGACATCCAAGCTCAGAAATTTCAGCACGGTACTATGTTTACGAGGCTGTTGATCTCCTCGAAGACTCCTCTCAGAGGTGGAGCCTTTGTTTACACACTTCTATTGCTTATTCTCCTGAAACTTCCATTTTGAAACATTCTGCTGTTTTCAGATTCCTGATCCCGCAGGCACTCAGGTTCCCTCAGACACCAAGGCTCATCTGGGCACAGGGTCACCAAGGACTGAGGTCCCTGAGCACTGGGGTTTCTGGGCACTGAGTTCACCAAGGACTGTGGTCCCTGGGCACTAAGACACGCCTGGGCACTGAGGTTCCTGAGCACTGGGGACCCTGGGCACCGATGTCCCTGGGCACTGAGATTCCTGAACTCACTCTGGCATTACTCTTATTACCTGTGCTCTAAAGCCAGTGTACATGTGGGGGATAGTCACAGATCATGTGGATCCTAGAACATAGCTGACTCACTCTCAGAACACATGCAGGAGCCCAAATATGAAATAGAAAGTGAAGAAGACAAAGGGTCAAGTCAGAGGACAGTGAGTGGGTTTACAGGAGGGTGAATGAGTACTTGGCACGGAAGAGGTTTGGGAACAAAGCACCAGGGGAGGAAAGAATCCAGAGTCCCTGGAAGCAGAGCTTTTAGGGCCTTGAAAAGAATACGCCAGTGCTTAGAGTTTTGAGAGTTAAGAGCTCAGGAAGAAGGTACAGAGCGATGAATTCAGCTCCACCTGTTGTCTCTGCAGAAGTGACCCACGCAGTTGATGGTGCGAGTAGCCCCTAGCACTTCACTTAGGAGACACTTCCCTCTGCCAGCCCCTGGTGTCCCTGGGACCCCCATGCTGGGAGGTGCTCGGGAGTGGAGCAAGCACACACTGGTTTCTTTGTGCTGAGCCCGCAGTGTTCTTTTTCTGCCTCTGTTGGACTCTGAGGTAATATCCATGGGTGACACTTCTGACAGATCTGTGTGAAGTTGCTTTACCAGCATTTGTGTCCTGGTCAGATCAGATCCGCAAGTTGTAAAGGCCAGCGTGGTAAACTGAAAATGGACTGTTCGATTCTGGCTTTGAAACAGGCCTGACTCTGGTGCTTCTGAAGTTCCTCAGCTGTCTCTTTTTGCTCAGAAAAGACCCAAAGGCAGCTAGCAGTGGGGCCCCAATACCCGACCATGCTGGGTGTGTGCTGTGCTCATGGGGGATCCTAGATGGGCTGGGTGTGTGC
>NW_008473939.1:0-1240 GCF_000622305.1 Nannospalax galili | reverse complement strand
TGGAGAGATGGCTCAGTGGTTAAGAACACTGGCTGCCCTTACAGAAGACCTGGGTTCAATTCCCAGCACTCACATGGTGTCTAACAACTATCTCTAACTCCAGTTCCAGGCCATCCACTGCCCTCTTCTGACCTCTGTGGGCATTGCATGACAAGGGTTCACTTACATACATGCAGGCACTATACCCATACACATAAAATAAAAATAATAAATAATTTTTGAAAAGACCTATATGGTCAAAATGGTGTCTCCAAATGTCCTTCAGTGTTGTGTCCATTCACTGAAGCCTGGTAAACCTACAAAGAATCTCATCCTTAAGTGATATTGACTCCTCCCCTTTCAGCAGCTTTTGATTGCCAATGTTTCCTTAGCTATGCTTGGAGTTTCTTATCATCTACCATGCTGGTATTTTTTCAGGCTTCAGATTAAGAGGGACTTGTAGATGTTGTCTCCACTGCTCTGAGTTCATATGAGGAGCGTCCTGCTATCTGGAAAACTGTTTCTCTGTGGTTATCCGCCAACTCTGGCTCTTACTTCTTTCCCTAACTCTAACAAAACCTTAACCCTAGCAGAATTCTGCCCCCTTTTTGAGTCATGTCACAGAGCATGCCCCTTTGTTTAAAAAAGTTCATTTTCAGCAGGAAGTACATAGATTACACTAACAGGATGGATTACTAAAGCATATTGTTCTTTGCAGTGTATTTCCAAATATTTATGCTTTAATCTAGCTTCTTTGGGTAAAACTATGGGCTTATTGTAAGGGATGCACATCATGGGGCTCAGGAAGTTTATCACGTCATGTGGCTTAGCCATAGGAAACCTAGACATGTTCATGCTAGTTTAATCTGTTTGAGGAATGTAAAAGCCCAGTCAGTCCATTTTCACAAAATTTGTGAGTATCTGCATATTCAATTATGATATGACTGTAATAGGCAATATGAACAGAAATCCAGAATCCCAAAGATAAGCAAGGAGCACTTTATTATTGTATCAGTAGAGTGACACACAGAGAGCTATTTCTCTAAAGGAAGGTCCCGAACAAAGGAAGATCCAGTCTTTGATGCCCCGTGGATAGTTCAGTTTCCTGGTCTCCTCTGTATGCTAACACATATATCCAGTTTGGGTGCCCTGTGCTACATGGTCATGTCAGGCAGAACTGTGTATATGAAATCAGGTAATCAGGTACACACCATGCTGCATTTCTTTCCAGTTGTTTTTCTAGGGGGTTACTGCAACATTC
>NW_008473938.1:0-1240 GCF_000622305.1 Nannospalax galili | reverse complement strand
ACATGCAGGTAATACACTCATACACATAAAATAAAAATAATAAATTATTTAAAAAGAAAAAAATAAACTGAGCCTCCAAAAGGAAAAAGTGTGAATCCAAGTAATACAAGGCAATTTAGAAAACAACTTTTACATCGAATCAGGCAAAAGTACGTAAGACTTTAAAAGCTATTTCCATAGCCATTGTTGCTCTACTTCAGACGTGAGTAGAGAGGGAGGCTGTATTCTAAAGAGGCTTAGGTTTCAAACAGTGTCCCAGTCCTTAGCAAGCTTAGAGTATCAGATGGCTCCTGTCAAGGTTTTAGATGGTAACAATAACTTGGTGAAATTATCAGCTCTGCCATTCTCGAAAACAAATTTGTGGCTCCCCATCAAGATGATGAAATTAATGGGGTCTGACTCATACTAAGCAAACCTACTGAGCTGTAAATCACAAACTATTACTTGACAACAATCTGACAATATTGTTTATGCTTGCCAAGCAAGCCAGCATTCCATGTAGTAGGGGAATGGATGGTTGTGTCAGCCTCTCTAGCAGGAAAGTGTGCACGACTACAAAAATGGTTGCTTTCTCAGCAGATGTTTCCCAAGTGGCTACTGAATACCAACCAGTGTCCCAGGTCCTCTGGAGTCAAAGATAAGTAAGGTGAAACCCTTAAGCTCTCTGGGGAAAAGACAAGGGAAGTTCAGTTTATTTTGAACACACAGAGGAAGACCTAATCCAGTCTTGTAGAGTTAAGGAAAGCTTCTGGAAGAAAGAGGCATCTCTATGCATCCTAAAGGGTCAATAGCAGCCGTCAAACGGCAGTGATGGGGCATGGCAGCAGATGGAAGACCCGGAAACCCAGAATACCATGTAAGTTGATTATTGAGTGCAGGTAAGAGCAAGGCCATCAAGTGGGACACCTAAACACTATCACCAGAAAGCTGGGTAGCAGACTGTCCCATGCCTACTCTCTCTGCCTGCCAAATAAGCTGAATATCAAGACTGGCTGGCTTGAGCTTTACTGAAGCACACCCTTACTCAAACTGTAAGTACTGACTCACTGCTGGATCAAGAGAGATTGTAGGTTGCACATGTCTTTAATCCCAGAACTCAAGAGGCAGAAGCAGGTGAATCTGTGTGAGATCAAGGCCAACCTGGTCTACATAGCAAGTTCCAGGCCAGAAAGACCCTGTCTCAAAAAACGAAAGAAAGGAAGGGAGGGAGGGAGGAAGGAAGGAAGGAAGGAAGGAAGGA
>NW_008473937.1:0-1241 GCF_000622305.1 Nannospalax galili | reverse complement strand
AGTTCTTTATTGGCAGTAAATCAATTACACCTAAATTTGAGGTGTAAAGATTCTAACAAAAAATGAAATAAAAGTCAGTTATATAAGTAATTCGATTATTACATAATTTACACGAGGTACAGAAGCTTTGACAGTTCTCTTTAAATGATCCATTCTTTCAGAAAAGCTTAATAACCTCATAGAAATGACTTCGAATTCCAAATGGGGCTCAGCCATTTACAAGCAGATAATCTAAATTACATGGTTTACTCATTCTCTGACATCTCTGAACAGTAGAATGCTGAATTTCATATTTCATCTGAAATTCTTGATTATTGCTATAGCAACAAAAAAAGAAAATTGTAGTAACTTAAAGCTCTGCTGACATTATCAGCAGAATTTCTTTCAGTGATGGGGTTGGAACCCTAGTGTCTTCCACATCCTAAGGAAGCACTCTACCACTAATCTGACACTTTAAAAATCCCGTCACTGAAAATTGTCCTTTATCCCACTAATGGTTTAGAAATCTTTTCAACTGCAATGAACTGATAAACCGCTAGGATGCAACATAACAGGGGTGCCTTAAAAAGTTTTTCAGGTTCCGGAATTCAAGGTACCCCCGCAAAAACTTTTAGGGCATACTTTTTTGTTAGTGTATTTGAACATTCTCCACTTGACCTAAACTACTATCTTTCTAAAATTACCAGTGCTCCATTACTTATAAGGTGTGTACACTGTAAAGAATTGATTCCTCAATGGTTTCTTCGCTGACCTTTACACACACTGGCGTTGTATTCCACCCTCAACACGCACAACAAACACAGACACGCACCCACGCTCAGCAATTTTTTGCATGCCTCTTTCTAGTCCTCATTTAGGAAAACGGTGCAAGGTACCTCCAGTTTCTGAGACAGAAAAGGTACTTTAATAAAAAGGGTAGGGAAAGACTTAAAATTGCCAAATTAGTATCACATGTTCACAACAAAACTCTAATTAAACACGCACACAGACAACCACCACAGGAGTTGGAGGAAAGTAATTCATTTCAGACCATATGAATTTTTTACTCCCCAAAGAATTCTACCTTGTCTCCAAGCTGACACACAACCCGGGATAATAACTTTTCAGATTTAAGGAATGCCGGGGCCCATCACTAATTCCAAACTCCTACCCCTCAAATCCCTTTTCTCTTCAAGCCGACTGTGGAGAATGGACTCTCATCGCCACCTCCGCTTTGCTGAGAACCGCAGAGCGGCCCAGAG
>NW_008473936.1:0-1241 GCF_000622305.1 Nannospalax galili | reverse complement strand
GCTAAGGCATGAATAAATCATGGGTTCCATAGGAGAGATCTGATTGACTTTTAACTATGTCTCATTCGACAGAATGCTGCAATACAAAGTAACTGGATTTCTCTACTTTTCTTCATTTCTCACATCATTACACATCATGAAATTGATCTGAAATGTTACTCCACTTTAAATGGCCTTTCTAATTTTCTCCCTACTCCTGCATGTCTTTACCATCATGAATTACCCTGAGGGAGCTGAAGCCTGCCCAGGACAATACATACTGTACAAAAGTGCTATTTCAAACCTGTTTCAGCTACTCTTTCTTTCAATAATAATAATAAAAAAAATTCTTACAGTTTCTTTAGTATCCACATGCTTTATGACTAATATGTTACAATTCTATACATGAATATTTTTCCAAAATTGAGCACCTTTTACTTACTTGTTCCAATAATCTGATTCTATAGCCAAAATTTTTTTAAAAAGTGAAATTGATAATGCATTGTGAGGTGCTGGAAAGAAGGCTCAGTGATAAAGAGCACTGACTGTTCTTGCGGAGCACATTCAGTTTCCAGCACCCACAGTGGCTAGCAAACATCTGTACTTCCCAGTACACGTGACCCAAATGTCTTCTTCTGGTGACTTTGAGCATTATATACACATGATACACTTACACGCACTCAGACAATACTGTCATACACACAAATCAAAAATAAGTAAAATTTTTAAATAATGCATTGTGAGGCAAATGTGAGTTACTACAGAAAGCTCTTTATAAAATGGGAAAAGGTGAGGTAATTGAAAATAAAATAGAATGTATAGTCACCCGACTGCATCCATGTGATAGGGGGTCATTGATTCTGGAAACATCTGTGGGTAGGAAAATCTTCAAATTCTTAAGTCCCTTATGGAAAATAGGACAGACTTTTCCTATGATCCACATGCACCATTCCATATAATTGAAAAATCTCTGTAATCTTTAATGATCAGGGAATAGAAATGCTGTATGTAGTTATTATACTGTACATTGGGATTTAACTATATCATTCAGTTCTGCTGAGGTGTCTTCATCATCTCTGTAAGACAGATATAGAAAGCGAACTTTAAGAAATTCCTCAGTGACTTACTTGAATATATATAGTTAATAAGAGGAAGAACAAACTTAAACTCAGGTGTAGCTGATGTCGCAAAAGCTCATGTCCTCCCCTTGTCACTTAGTCAAGCTTCAAGTGTTGTTCTGACCACTGATACCAATTCCTATG
>NW_008473935.1:0-1241 GCF_000622305.1 Nannospalax galili | reverse complement strand
ACTGCTGGGCGCTAAAGAAGGGGGGCTGCAAAATGCCAGCAGGGAAGACTAAAGGAGAGAAGACGATTGAAGGTTATCTGTGGCATTATCCTGTGATGACTTCTTGCTTACACAACTGTTTTCTACTATGTCGATATCACTTAGGTAGATACCAGTATCTTGTGTGGTAGAAACCAATGCAGTCGTTCATTATCAATGGCAGCAAAGATATGGTGCTGAAGTTACGCCACAACCCATGAGTTGTTCACCACAGGTCACCTTCCAATCTCTTTGAAGATTGTTTGTGCTATAAAGAGTTTCGGGCAAGGTAAATTTATAATCTACATTCACAAGATCCTTTCTTTCACAAATATTTGGAATAGTTACTGGACAACACATGTATTTCTTTTTAATGTTATCTCTAAAAATTTATCCATCCCCAATATTACCT
Source organism: Nannospalax galili (assembly GCF_000622305.1). Lineage (NCBI taxonomy): Eukaryota > Metazoa > Chordata > Mammalia > Rodentia > Spalacidae > Nannospalax > Nannospalax galili. Next base: position 811 of record NW_008473935.1, on the reverse strand, counting down.
TAAATAAGTAGAGCTGCTCAGTCAAAGCTACATCGCCATCATTTAACCTTATTTTATTTTCACCAGGGTACCTGTGACTACTTTAAATTCTGTTTGTTTACTTGTTTACAGTTGGAATCCTTCCTTTTCCAACCTGCCCATGCCCTCCACATCACCTCAAATCTTAGCCCTTTAAGGAAAGAGATTTGTGTGCTTGTACATACATTTGCTTATGTACCCTTAGGTCCATTTTTTTATTTTTTTATTTTTTTTAGTTCACTATCTCCAGAACCTAAAAGCAAAACTATACCAGGAACAGAATTAGCACCCAGAAAATGTGTTAAATAAATAAATAATCAATAATCAATGATAGATGAATGAAAAAACATTTTAATTGACTAAGCTGTTGTGAAACATTCAATAGGTAGGAAATTTTTTAAAAAATGAAAAAATATTATATTTAATAAGCTTAGAAGATAAATGAAGAGTAATTTTTACACGTCTACCTTAAGTCTGTATTAGGTTGGAAACTTCTCCATTTTTACATTTCGCAAACTCTTGACTATATTAAACATCAAACTTCCGCCCCTCTCATTGACTATTGGGTATTTCTGCTAATGACAGGTAGAAGTGACAGGTCAAGATGGCCAGCCTCTTTACTGATCTCAGCTGCCTCTTCTCCTGCACAAAGTCTTGCACAGCAAACCCAGGCAAAGCCCAGCAGCTCACTGGCCTCCCTGAAGCATGCCTTGTTGTCCCCTCTGGGCAGTCCGACAGCTGCCATCTTGCTTCACACTTGCTCTTGCTTTCAAGAGTGACTTCAAGTACCATA
>NW_008473934.1:0-1240 GCF_000622305.1 Nannospalax galili | reverse complement strand
GCCTGTGCTCCAGCTCCTGCCTCCAGGTTCCTTCCCTGAGTTCCTACCTTGAACTCCTTGATGAACTCTGACCCAGGAGATGTAAGATAAAATAAACCCCTTTCTCCCCAAGCTGGCACTGATCAGATTGTTTTGTCATAACAGTAAAGAAACAAAGTAGAACATGGTTCAATATATTTAACCAAATGAATTTTGTTTATATTCATTAAATAGTTATCTTCTCCTCACTCTGTACCAAGAAGTATGTTTACAGACGAGATGAGAAGGACACATCAGCTGCATCCTTGGAGCTCACATTTGTGTTAGCGCTGAGGGAAAAGTTGGGGACTGAGGGAATACTGAAAATCAACAGAGAAAGGGCTGAGTAAGCTGCTGTCAACATACAACACAAGCAAAGCAATCAATGAAGAAAGCATATGTGAGAAAGAGGCTTGAAATCTTGGCATTACAAGACGGAAAGGTGACACTGCCAGTAGTGATTACTGGCACCACAACCCCACAGCCCCACGGTTAGCTTCCTCACGGTCGTCTCTTCATTATTGTGAAGACTCATGCAGAAAAAAGAAAATGAATATCCTAGAATCTGAATATTCTCCATTTAATACTGAATATTTGATAAATGCTCTACTGTATTGAGTGGCAATCAAATTACACTCAAAGCGTTAGCTTCTATTTTTACAGATTCCATAATTCTGAAATTGGGGGGCATACCAGCTAGGCATATGCCACATAGCTAAAAAGTGTGAGAAATTCATAACAAAAGAAATAGTTCAAAAAAGTACTATTGATTTAACAACCAATACATTTGACCATCAATGGCAGGAATTATATCATATACTACTTTATTTAAATAAATCTTTAACAATATTTTCATTATCGATATTTCAGATAGTAATTTCAGATATTTCACAAAATCTTTATTTTTTTTATTAGCTTTGCAATGACAGGAATTTGTAGACTTCATGAAGCCTAGTCCAATGGTGAGTTGTTACCCTAGGACACAGAAAATAACAAATGTTCAAAATTAACACATTGAGGGAATTAATGGATGAATGAATTTTGTGTTTTTAGCATAAAGAATTGAAACATCAGATAATAAATTCATATCAAAAAGAAAAAAAAATATTTTGTTCTGTAGTGTAACTTTGATGTTTGAGCTACTTGGGTATTGATAGGTAAAAAGTTGGTGGAGAAGGAGCGAATGGAGGAGGAGGCACCAGGACACAGATAAAACTCCATC
>NW_008473933.1:0-1240 GCF_000622305.1 Nannospalax galili | reverse complement strand
TACCCTCAGCCTGTGCAGGAAGAGCAGACTTTTAATAAATAGGTGTGGGGGGAATGAATGATACCAGTGTCAGGCAACCGCCAGTCACTGTGCTGCCAGGGACATAATATATTCATTAAGACAAAGGCTCGGGGAACTAGAGATGACCCAGCGGTTAAGAACACTTGCTGCTCTTCCAGGGGACCTGAGTTTGGGTCCCAGAATCTATATTGGTGGCTCATAACTGCTGATAGCTTGAGCTCCAGGAGATTTGATGCCATCTTCTGGCTTCCTCGGGTACCTGCACTCATGTGGCGTACATACCCACACATAGACATACATACACAAAATTTTATAAAATAAAAATCTTTAAAACAGAGGCTCAGAAGTCAAGGGGATTCGCACGAATCCTAGCTATGCTCCTCCATCCTTCGGGATCCTACGTGTGAAATACTGCCAAGTATCCCCTTCTATCCCTCACCCTCTCCCAGGTAGAACCCAGAACTGAATGGCATTTCAGTTCAATGTTTCACATATCCCAGGCTGGCCTCAAACTCTTTAAGTAGCCCAGGATGACCTTGAACTTCCTGCCTCTACCTCTTGAGTTCTGGGATTCTATGTGTGTACCACCACGTAGTTCTAGGGATGGAACCCAGACCTCACGTGTGCTAGGCAAGTACTCTACCAGCTTAGCCGCACCTCCAGGTCCTGAATGTGGCTTTATAAAGTCCTGCAGAGGGCCTAGAACAGGGGGTGGTATTTGATGCTCAAACACCATCAATCAGGCATCTTTTGTCACCATTGAAGATGAGGATAGGCTCTGGCAGTGGTGGGAGCCAGATTGCCCACAGCTGGCTAGAACCAGCCACCAGTGATGCCATCTATGTTCCAAGATGCTCCCCAAACTTGTCCTTACCTCTGCAGTAACAGAGACCTTTGCAGCTCCCCATGGAGGGGTGGGATGCACACCCAGCTCACAGTGGAATGTGGAAGGCTCCTTGGAAAGGGATTGGCTCTGGGTGCAATGGCCACTCAGCATGGATGTTCTTTCATCCTGCCAACATCTGGGGGCTTCTGCCACACCCCAGGCCAGAGTTAGTGTCCCCTTGACACAGGTATCCTTTGATGCCACCATCCCAACACCTGTCCTATCCCAAGGGAGCTGCCCTTTTGAGATCCATTTGCAGAGGAGAGGCCTAACACCTTGAGGTGAGAGGGGCCCACTGTTCCCTGGAGCCTGAGAGTGGAGTGGTTCCTCTTG
>NW_008473932.1:0-1241 GCF_000622305.1 Nannospalax galili | reverse complement strand
ATCTAGTATCTTTAACATGCTTTCACACATGTTAAGTAATGCACACAAAATTCAGAACCTCTAGAGAGCCACAGAGAAAGAGGTGGTGCAAAGCTGGCCAATTGCACCTGAAGTCTTGTTCCTGCTCTTCTAAAAAGAAATCGGTGGCAATAGAAAATAAATATAAACTTCACGTTACCGCTAAGTATGTATTTTATGTATTATTTTATGGCCTAAATGCCGAGTTTATACACCTCCCAAATACCATCCCTGTCCAACTCTGATATCTACAGATGAGCAATACGCCATCCTCATTTCTTTAACTTCTAGACCCCCTTCCTTAAACCCTGTCCTCTATTCCATTCTACACATGCAGGCCCATAGTTTTCATCATCCACATCAGAATGACCTCCACAATCCCAGGATCCACATCGTCCTCCCTCACTCTCCCACTGATCTGTAAGACCTTGTTAGCAAGAGGCTTGGCTCCTGTCACCTTCACACACTATCCTGTTTGGTCCACTCTTCTGATCCAGTATGCATCACCAACCATCCCTTATTAATTTCCATGTTTAGCCACATCTACATTCTACAGCCTGTGTAATCACTGCCGTGCACACATTCTGTGCCCACTTGCCACACTCACCACTACGTTTTCCAGAAACATCTCATCTGGCTATCACTCACTCAATGCCTGTTCTCAGGACTCAGAGTGTACCAGTTTGTTTCTATCTCATAGGAGACCTAATTTATGCACCAATTAATGCAGAAAAATAAAATTTTAATGTTCAAAGCCACAAAATAAAAATATTTAAGAGAAAACATTCCAATAAGTCACTGCTTAAGGAGAACAACATTTTGGAAGACATTCACCTTTTATTTGATACACTTCTGTGCCATTTGGTGAGGATAGAAGTCCTTTGTTCTCCAAAGATTTCACATTCCTGTAACCTTTCTGGCCATAAGTTACCTTGCTTAATTATCACATGTATTATCACCTATGTGCTGTTTTGCCCTCACATATGACTTTAAAAAAAAAAAAACTGGAGGGGGCTACTGACTCCCTTACAGAAGGATCCCTGGATCAGTATGCTCGGGTAAAATTGTCAAACTCCCTCTCCTCACCTGACTTCAGCAGCTGGTCTCTGAATTTCCATAACACTATTAAATGCCACCAATTCCTTAGCTAGCACTGGGTGCCCACCTCCCCGCTCTATGCTGAGATTTTGTCTGGCTTGAGCTTGAATTGGTCTTGTGCATGC
>NW_008473931.1:0-1241 GCF_000622305.1 Nannospalax galili | reverse complement strand
CCAAGGAAGCAGCATCCTCTGCTACCCCTTCCTACCACGACGCCCTGCCTCGCCACAGCCCCAAAGCAATGGGGGTAAGACAAGTCTCTGAAGCCATGAGCCAAAATAAACCTTTCCTCCTTATAAATTGATTGTCTCAAGTTTTTTGTTACAACAGAAAGTTGACTAACACAGCATTTAAGGCAAGAAGCATAAGGGGCAATTGCTTTCTTCTCTTCTCTCTCCTTATTAAAATATTCACCACATGACTGCACCATAATAAGCTATTCTGAGCACTAAGCCAGGAATCCTCGCTGACCACGTCCTCATTGGCCCTCAAGTGGGAGTAGGGCAGTAGGCAGGTGAGTTTCTAAGTCAGGCTCCTGAGGCGTGGGGACAGCATGCAGCATGGCTCTGCACAGGCTTGGCGGGCCAAGGTTCCCTTACCCCTTGGCAAACATCTCCACTGCAGACACATGCAGCTGCTCCCGAGGTGTCAGCGGCTGGGCTCTGGAAACCTCCACCATCGTCTTCACAGCCCGGTCCAGCTCTTTGTCCAGCTTCACAGAGCTTCCGGTGCCAACGAGTACGAGGCCATTAGAGATGGCATGGCCCATGGCTGCCAGGAGGATGGGAAACAGCTGTGGCTGAGCCCAGCCTGGCTGGGGCCCCTTCTGTGAAACAGGCATCCCAACAAAACCTGCCAGGCTGGGTGCAGGTTCACTGAGGAGGGGCCCCACCAAACCCCAGGCTCAGCCCTGGCCTTCGGTGGGCAGTGGAGGAGCAGAACCCTCTAAGGATCCAAGTACCCATGGCTGTTTTTCTAACAGGGCGTTCTGGTAAGCCCTGATGTCTGCAGTAATTCCCTCTGCCCTTATGAGGCTGACAGAGGCTGCGTGGGGGCTCATGGGCTGGAAACATCCCAATAGCCAGCCGAGGCCTCCTGGGGGTGCTCAGTGGATGCTCTTCAGGGAACCGGGTCGACAAGATACAGACGTGTGATCCTGACTCGCCAACCTAACATGCTGATGGTGGGCTGGGTGGTCCTTGCAGAAGGTATGAGATCCCAGGTTCTACCGAGGCTTCCCACAGCCATCTTTAGAGAGGCTGGGTGTTTCCTGCTGTGTGGAACTCAGTCACTGGTCCTGGCTTGGAACCAAACACCCAAGCACAGTACTAAGACACCTCCTTCTCCTGGCATGGGGCCCTGCTCCTAGCCTGAGCCCATGCTGGCCACTAGCTGCCCCTGTGGCTACACTTCC
>NW_008473930.1:0-1241 GCF_000622305.1 Nannospalax galili | reverse complement strand
TGGAGCATTGTGGTGACACATTGGGGCATTGTTAAGGCACACTGAGCATTGATGACATATAGGAGCATTGTGATGACACACTGGGGTCTTGTGAGGGGACATTCAGCATTGTGATGCCACATTGAGCATTGTGATTACACATTGTGGCATTGTGAAGGGACATTCAGCATTGTGATGGGACATTGATCATTGTGATTATGCATTGCTGCATTGTGAGGGGACATTCATCATTGTGGTGGCACATTGAGCATTGTGATGACATATTGGGGCATTGTGTGGTGACATTCAGCATTATGATGCCATATTTTGCATTGTGATTACAAAATGGGTCACTGTGAGAGATAATTAATCATTGGGATAACACATTGGGGCCTTGTGAGGGGACATTCTGTATGGCGATGGCACATCGAGCATTGTGGTGACACATTGGGGCATTGTGATGGCACACTGAACATGTGATAACACAATGCAGCATTGGGGGGATTATTGGTCATTGTGATAACACATTTTGGTCTGTGAGGGCACATTAAACATTGTGATGGCACATTGAGCATTGTGATGATACATTGGGGCATCGTGAGGGGACATTTCTCATTGTGATAACGTATTTGGGATTTGTGAGTGGACATTCAGAGTTGTAATGGCACAGTGAGCATTGTAGTGACACATTGGAGCACTGTGAAGAGGAGTTCAGAATTGTGATGGCACACTTAGCATTGTGATGTCACATTAAGGCGTTGTGATGGGACATTGAGCATGATGATGACACATTGAGCATTGTGATGGCACATTAGGGCATTGTCAGGGCACACTGAGCATTTTGATGACACATTGAGCTTTGTCCTGACACACTGGGGCTTTGTGATAACACACTGAGGATTGCAATGTCTCATTGGAGCATTGTGATGACATGCATTGGAGATTGTGATCACACATTAGGGAATTGTGATGGCACGTTGAAAATTGTTATGACACACTGGGGCATTGTGAGGGAACATTGAGCATTGTGATGTCACATTGGAGCATGGTGATGACACATTGGGGCATTGTGATGGTACACTGAGCACGGTGATGTCATAGTGGAACACCACTTAGTGGTGCATTGTGATGTCACATTGGAGCATTATGATGAAACATTGGAGCACTGTGATGATACGTTGGAGTATTGTGATGACGTTGGGTCATTATTATGGCACACTGAGCATTGTGAGCATTGTGATGATGGCATATTTAGCATTCAC
>NW_008473929.1:0-1241 GCF_000622305.1 Nannospalax galili | reverse complement strand
TCTGCTTCCTGTTCCACTAAAATGTGTGGAAGCACTCTCAAGTTCCTATCTTCACAGTGGAGAGCCACCACTCAACGGTGGTGCCTTCCCCATGCAACTCTGCGTCGAAATAAACCCTTGTCCTTCCAAACCAGGACACAAAACATATCTTCCTTCTCTACAGTTATTTTGTGTTGGTGTTTTGTCACAACAATGAGTAAAATAAGGAATAGAGAAAATTGGCTGAGAGGAGAAGGAATTGCGGTGATTACTATGATCTCACGCTGCTGAGGCCTTTGGAACTGGTGTAAAGGAGGAGTGTAAAGGAGAGTGCTGTTGGGGGCTAGAGGAGGCCTAGAATGCTCAAAGACTTCAGTGGGTCATTCTGGTGACTATTCAGACATGCCACAGAAATGCTCAAGGTAAAGGCTCTGCTCATGAGCTGGCCATTCCCCATATCGTGGAAGCTTAAGTGAGGGTGAATTCCCGAATAATGGACTAAGACATTTTGTGGAGAAAGTTTCAAGACATCATAACATCTACTCTGGGCCTTGTTTATGGTAAAGAGACAAACAAAAAGCACGTGAGGCAGGAGGATATGAAAATTTGTACCTTTTCCAGCTTGATAAGGAAAAGAACATAAAGTTACAAACAGGATGGGTTTTAAGTGTTGATAAAGGGCTGTAATTGTTATAGAACTTAGGCCCAGTAAAGGAGCTTTGAACTTTGCACAAGAATTTCAGGAAGTGTGGCTTTAAGGCAAGATCACATCTTTGGAGTGCTCCAAGGTATAAAAATGCAAACTCATTCAAAAACTTTCATTTGCAATGAGAGTGCTTTAACAAATGGGGCCTCTAGGACATTCACCTGGAACAAGGTCTCTGAGGTACAGAAGCTTAAACTGTGCATCTTGACCACTGTCACTGGATGTGGAAGGCATGGAAAATTGGGCAACAGTGGAGTTTTGAACATGCAATGACAGAAATCAAAATCAAACACTTGAAAAATGCAAAGTATTTCTGAGAGCTCTCACCACTGCTCTTTGGTGCATGATCACTGCCGCCTTGGTCCTGAAAACAGGATGTGTGTTTGCAATGTGCACCCCTTCTCATGGCTCAGTGACATTGCTCAGCTCAGATTCCTGACTCTTGTATGCAATGAATGGCAGGATTTCTACTGCACATACAAAGTTTCTGCTTTTATAGAAATGTAATCACTTAATTACAGAAAATGAAGACTATTTCCTACTATCATCCCCAGAA
>NW_008473928.1:0-1241 GCF_000622305.1 Nannospalax galili | reverse complement strand
AGAAGTGCTGTGGGCTCCTCAGTGTACCTTTCCCAGAAGGATGTGAAATCAGTGCACCTCGTGCAAGGTGGTGTACCAAGCTTTTCTACGCATCTCCCTCCCTCTTCATGTGAGTTCCCTTTACCTACTGATCTTCAAAACAATTCATGAGAGTAATTGATACAATCCTCCTCCTAGAAACACTTCCCAGATGAAAATCATCTTTACGTCTGAAACCTCATTTGAGCTCACATCTTACTAATGGAAAATAAAACCTATAAATGGAAGAAAAAGGGAAACTAAAAGTTTCTTCCATAGGTCAAAGTCGTGTCAGAAACTTTCCTGTGCTGCTCTGTCCTGTGGAAATCCTTTCAGTGGTCAGTGTTTACTCTTGCTTTGTATGGGGAGAACAGAGAGCCTTGGGACAATCAGGACTACAACAGCCAGGACATGATCTGACCCAGAATGGAAGTGTCTTCTTTGAACTTTTTAGAAGTCTTTAGGCAGAAGACCTGCTCAGACTCCACAGTGATTTGTTAAATCAGCAAGGACAAAAACCCAAATTCTCAGGCAACCTCCCTGCATGTTCAGATTTCTCTCTGTCACCCAGAGAGCAATGTGATCATGATAACAGAATGTGCATAGCACCTCATGATTGACAACTGCTCTCAGTCTTCCCGGCAGATCTGAGAAGCAGGTGTCATGATATCCCTTTTGTAGATGAAGCTGGAGGTTTAGGAGTTGATCTGTGTTGCTCTAAGTCTCAGCCAGTTTGGAGCAGACCTGGAATGCCAGTTCACAGTACCCCAGGCCCCATACCTCACTATCAAATACTTCCTTTTAAATGCGTCTGTACAGCAGAGTATTGGCATTGGGGCAGGGCGAAGAGGTGGTTCTCAGGGCTGGTAAACGCTCATCTGTTTCAGAAGAGCCAGTGTCTCCCTGACAGTGGCCACATCCACAGGCGTCTTACAGGTGATCTACATGCCCCACAGTAATATAATTTATATGATTTATAAAATTTTATTATAATTTATAAGACACTAAATAGACAAGGGAGCTGGCAGAACTCAGGGCTCCCTCTGCTCTGCTGAGTTTGGTCAGTAAGCGATTGACCTCATTCAAAGGCTATTCCCGGCTGGGACTACAACTCAGTGGTAGTCCTCTTCCCTAGCAAATGCGAGGTCCTATATTCGGTTTTCAATAAAACCAAAAAAGTTTTAAGGAATGCTTTGTGTCCTACCCTGGGCTCAGGAAAGAAT